>NW_020191563.1:0-15023 GCF_002263795.3 Bos taurus
ACGAAGCTGGTGGAAGCCCCTGCCTTTGGCTATAGAGATTCCACTGTAGCCTTTTTATCCATCCAGAAACTACGGCCTTAAGCCAACCACCTCACCCATGCCACAGAACTGTTCTCCACTGACACCCAGGGCAAGTATGGGTCCCACCTGATGCTCAGCAATGGACCTTTCCCAGCATCCTACTTTCCAACCCTCTCCTGAGCCTCCATCTCTCCAACAGGATGGGATTTGGAGGTATGGATACATTTTATGAGCTCATCTCTGCCCTTTCCATAGAACCTTGCCAAAACCAGAGGTTGGCTGGAAACCCATATTTATGATCCTGGCCTCCTGGATTACAGAAGAGAAAAACTGAGACCCAGTTGAGAAGAAAGTGGAGTCGTCACAGTGTGTCAATGGTAGAGCTGGAACCAGATCCAGGAGTCAAACTTCAAACCCAGTGCTATGCTAATTTCTAGACTTTACTCTTGCAAAAAGAAAACTCAGTATCTGACGTTCCTCTAAGACCTGGGAATGCCTGGAAAAATGGAGAATGTTTAGCTGAGAGACCTGGCTTAACAGTATTTGTGAAAAGGGTCAGGGGTTTTGATTGCCTGGAAGGGTCTCTGAGTCAGTGCTGTGATAAATTAATATAAGTAACAACAAATGTATTACCAAATATTTATACCCTAGCTAATGTGACATATATGTTACACATATGTTACATATATACTCACACACACGCACACACACACACACGCCGACACGACACACGCAGGCAGAAGGTGGGGCTGACCCAGGCCAGTTAGGAGCAGGAGGAGTTACTGACCAGGAGGTGGAGTCCACATCATGAATGACTTTGCATCCCAGACTGAGGGGTTTGGACCTCAAGCTCCAGTTCTTCGGGAAGCAGATGAGAGTGCTCATTTCGGGAGGAGTGGAAATTGTTCTGTGAGAGGCTCACCATGTTGCACAGGGTACCAGGGTGAGGCTGAGTGGCCCCGCTCACCTGAGGCCTCCAGCTAAGCAGGAACATCCCATCCTCCCCTAAGTCCTGTTCGACCTACAAGCACATACACCCGGCACACGGCATGGCACTTGAAAAAGGAGACGGAACATGGATGGCATGAAACCTGCTTCCTTCCCTGGGGGAGCTAGCAGTTTGGCCAAGAGATAACTCTCAGGTATTAAACAGGGAGCAGGACATGATTTGCAAACTTCAGAGTCATCGAATTCTCAAAGGCACCGTGGAGGCAGGGAGTGCTTGTGCCAGACAGGAGGGGAGAGGTCAGGGTGGCTTGGATCTCGGGCAACAGAGCCAGGAGCGGGTAACCTGAGCCCAGTGGGGAGGATTAGACTTGGCTGGACAGGAAGGAGGGCGGGCACTCCAGGCAGATGTATAGAAGCGAGACCCAGCGGGTCACAGGTGAGGGTCAGCGAAGAGATGAGCCGTGTGGGGAGGAGGCCCTGAAGGGTGGGTGTCGGGGGCTGGAAGGCATGGAACTCTGCTCAGGAGCGAACTGCCGGGCAAGTCTGCTGTCCCTCTCCATTCAGGTGCAATTCTGAGCAGATGGGAGAGGCAGGCTGCAAAGTGAGTACAGCGTGTTGTGCGTAGGGGCAGGCTTGGCGGCCAGCCCGCCTGGGTTCACACGCCGTCCGTCCGCCGTGTGATGGGGACAATCACTGGATCTGCATCGGGGCTGACATGAGGTTACGGAGCTAATTCCTGGAAAGGGCTTAAAGCAGGGCCCGGGACACACAAAGCTCTAAATCGGTGGTTCTCAGCCCTGCCCTGGAATCTCCTGCAGTGCTTTATAAAAACTGCCAGTGCCAGAGGAGTCTTAGGGCAGGGAGACCATTCTGCAGGATGTGATATTGGTGGGCAGGTGTCATCAGGCATTTTCCCAAACCCATGGGATGCACAACATCGAGAGAGAGTGAGCTCTGATGCAAACTGCAGACTTGGGCTGGTAACGGTGTGTCCGAGAGTCTCACCAATTGTGACAAACGCCCTGCTCTTGGGAGGGGATGCAGAATGTGGAGAGTCTGCACTGGAGGCGGGGGCGGTATGGAAAACTGCTTTCGGCTCCATTTTGCTGTGAACCTAACAGTGCTCTAAAAAATAAAACCTGTTTGAAAGAGCGGAAAATATTACCAGTGCCAGGGGCCCCACCAAAACAAAACAAAACAAAAAACCAGTTAAGGCAGCATCTCAGTGATGGGCTGTGCTGCTGGCATTTTTCAGCCTCCTAGGTGACTGAGGCTCAGCAGGCACTGAGCTAACAGAACATCAGCTTGGGGACCTGGTGAAGCAGGTGAGGGGAATCGCTCAGTGGACGGCAGAGGAGGGTTAGGTCTAGGCCCGGGCATGTCAGGGGGGTGGCTTCCTGGCTCTCATTTGGCACAAAAGTGCTGAGCATGTGGCAGCATTTTGAACCTCTAGGATCAAATGCAGACCAACCAGATATTCTGTGAACAAGACATGAGCACACTGGTTTCAGAAAGGACACCATCTCATGGCTTTACTCCCAACAGGCTTAGTGAACAGACAACAGACCCCTCTTCTCAAAAGAAAATTCAAGGGTAGCTGGAAAACCATCACCACCGGCCTCACCGACAGGCCACCAAGCTGGCACAGTGTCCCAGAACGTCTCCGGAAATCTCAAAGACATGGTGACAACAGCAGAGACTCCTAGATTAAATTGCAAATCATCTAGAAAGACATGGCCTCTTGAGAGCAGGACAGAAAACCAGGCAACCCTGGACCCTGGCTCAGAGGACCCAGTGCTCTTCACAGAAGTCAGTTAGCTTAGAATTCTGAAGGACTAACACTGCTATTTCATTTAAACACCCAGCATGCTCCAAGAACAACCTGGATTTTTCTCATCCAAACCTGCTTTCCGTCTCACAAAAATGTGCAATTCTGTTCTACCAGTTATTGGGGCCATGCACCCTGGAGTTGGTCCTCCACTCCCTCTAGCATCCGGTCAAACAGCAAAAATCCAGTTGTGTCAGATGGATCCAGAAGCTAGCGGCTTCCTGCCTCCTTCTCCAAGACCAACCGTGACCAGTTTTGTTGGTGTGTCTAACGTGTGACTCCCTCTTCTCTTGACTCTATTCATGAGATCACGGGGCTTTGCTGCTGCTGCTACTAAGTCGCTCAGTTGTGTCCGACTCTGTGCAACCCCATAGACGCAGCCCACCAGGCTCCCCATCCCTGGGATCCTCCAGGCAAGAATGCTGGATGGGTTGCCATTTCCTTCTCCAATGCATGAAAGTGAAAAGTGAAAGGGAAAGTGCCCAATCGTGTCCGACTCTTAGCGACCCCATGGACTGCAACCTACCAGGCTCCTCCGTCCATGGGATTTTCCAGGCAAGAGTACTGGACTGCTGCTACCATGGGTTAAAGCCACTGCAGCAGGAGTGAAGCAAAAGGGGTCAACCAGCTTCCTTGGGAGAAAATAGTGAAGAAAACATATGAATGGGACATTTGAACGGACAGTGGAAACTGCGATTTTATGCCTGTCTGCTGTCAGTTAATTTCAAACCTTCAGAAATAGAAGTTGGAGTAGTGACAGTCAAAAATCCTAAATTCAGGATTCTTACAGAAGCAGAGACTGGCGTCACCTTGTTATCCCAGCAGCGAGAGATTAAACACTGTAGTCACTTCACAGCCACGCCGCTGGCATGTGTGCTTGTCAGGGCAGACAGCGTTACAGAGGCCCTTGGTTTGGGGAAAAAAGAAAAAAACCCTTTCTCCTCCTGCCTCTGAAGTGGTTAGGACTCTCTACAAATAAAAACAGTGCTTAGGAAAATTTAAACAAAGAAAAGAAAAGCAAGATCTTCCTGGACCCAGGGATCAAACCTGGATCTCCTGCAACGGTAGCACATTCTTCACCATCTGAGCCACCAGGGAAGCCCCAGCTCTTGGACAATCCCAGGCATAAGATAGGCCTTCCATGAATCCTTTTTTTTTTAAGTCTTTATTGAATTTGGTACAATATTGCTTCTGCTTCCCCCCCCCGCCCCAATGTTTTGTGGTTTTGGCCATGATTTTGGTTTAAGATGCTGGATCAGGGATCGAACCTGCAACCCCTACAGTGGAAGGTGAAGTCTTAACCACTGGACTTTTAGGGATGTCTGTGAATCCTTATTTTTAAAGGAAGTCCTCACAATCACTTCTTTTTGAGCTCTACTCCAGCAAGTGTGTTAGTAGACTTGTTTTGGAGAACAGCCCTAGCAGAATGAGATGCAGTGGGGGACAGGACACGATTCTTGGCTAATCCTAGCTTTGGCCCTAACCAGTTGTTAGGAACTTGGATGGGTCCCACCATCACTCCGGGTCTTGGGTCTATAATGGAACTGGATTGGACCAGTTGCATTTGACCAATTAAATCAGCATTTCTTGGGAGTATCACCTAAGTATCAATATTTTTCAAGAGTTCTCTAGGGGTAAGGTATAGCCAGGGGCCAGATAATCCATAGAACAGGGCCTCTCACACATTAATCACCCGGGATCTCGTTAAAAGGCAGCATCTGATTTTCCAGGCCAGGGTCTGGGACTCTGGTATTCTAACGAGCTCCCAGGGAAAATCAACTTTGAAAGACAAGGCCTTGGAGTCGCTTCCAGCTCTACGACTCCACCACGTCTACGAAAAGCGAATGTCCCTTTATTAAACCCTCAGAAAAATATCAGCTGTCACTTGACTGGCACCTCCATTTGAGCTGAGTTTGTAGGAAATGCCGAGCAGATGCCCCTGTGAAATTTAGTGGCTGTTTAAATTGGTTTTGCCTTTTTTGTTGTTCATTTCATTTATTTTTTTTAATTGAAGTATAATTGGTTTACAATGTGGTGATAGCTTCTGCTGTACAACAACATGAATCAGCTGTAAGTGTAAATACATCCTCTCTCCCTGGAGCCTCCCGCCCACCCCTCTAGGTCGTCACAGAGCAGCAGGCTGAGCTCCCTGTGCTTACAGCAGCTTCCCACCAGCTGGCTCTTTTACCCATGGGCTTCCCTGGTGGGCCAGAGGTAATGAACCTGCCTGCCAATGCAGGAGACATGGGTTCTACCCGTGGGTCAGCAAGATTCCCCGGAGGAGGAAATGGCAACCCACTCCAGTATTCCTGCCTGGAGAATCCTGTGAACAGATGAGCCTGGTGGGCTACCGTCCACGGGGTTGCAAAAGAGTCGGACATGACTTGACAACTGAGCAACGAGTGTATACATGTCAATCCTAATCTCCCAGTTCCTCCCACCCTCTCCTTCCCCCAACTGTGTCCACAAGTTCCTTCTCTGCGTCTGCAATCTCTATTCCTACCCTGCAGGTAGTTCATCAGGACCATTTTTCTAGATTCCATGCATATGCATTTATATACGGTATTTGTTTTTCTTTTTCTGACTTTTTTCACTCTGTATGACAGACTCTAGGTTCATCCACATCACTATCATTGACCCAATTTCATTCCTTTTTATGACTGAGTTGGTTTCGCTTTTTTAAAAAACTAGTTGCTCGACCAGGCAGGAGGAAATACTGCAAAAACAGACCGGAGAACTTCTCTCTCAAAAGCAGCCTAGGAGACTGTGGTCAGGGAAGGAACCGTTCACAATGTGATTGCTTCTCTTTGCCTGCTGCTCTCTTGTCAGAGCCTTGGTGCCAGCTGCCTCCCCCTTGGTCCTCTTCCCCTGGCCCATCTGCCTTTGCTCCCATATCACCTGGTGCCTGCTGGGGGAGCCAGCCCGGCAGCTGGCAGCAGACAGGAAAGTGGGGAGTTGGCAACAGTGCCGGGGGAGCAGCCCCTCGCTGGGGGAGCAGTAGGCAGGAAGTGGCAAGGAAGAAGCATCCCACAGCTGGGGCAAGCAGTCCAGGGAACCGGGAGGACAAAGCCAGAGAAGTGCGGCCACAGAGTGACCGGAAGCTCAGGCTCCCACAGCTTAGTGGGTGATCAGGAGCCACTGGCGTGGGTGGCCTGGTCCTATGGCTCCCGCAGGAGGCCTCTTTAACAGTCCCTATCTTCATACCCCCTTAAACAGCACAGCCCCTGAAGGACCGGGCAGGCTGACCACCGAGAAGCCACCATGATTCAAATCCTTCCCCCGAAACTCAGAAGGCTGTCCAGAGGCATGGCTCTGTGGGGAGAAAAAATTGACTGACAAAGACAGAGGAACAGGAGAAACACATGCAAAGTTTTATTTAACTCGCACATGCACGTGGAGCCTTCACCAAAGAGCGGAAGACTCAGAGAAGTGACCAGATCGCACATGCACCGTGGAGCCTTCACAGAAGAGTGAAGACTCAGAGAAGTGACCAGAACAAGAAAGCATTTATACTGTGTAGACGCAGAAATGATAAATTTTGTGCGAAGGCCTGACAAGACAGGTGTGCGCTGTGGGCAGTAAGTGGTGAGGAGGCCACGGGGAGATACGTGTGACTTTCACGAGGTTTGTTTGTACAGAGCTCTTGCCCCAGTTTTCCCCGTTTCTGGTGATGAGAAGGCCTTCCCTCCTCTGGGCACAGGGAATGCACCTTTCACGGGGAGTTTTATTAATAGGACCTCTTTCTGGGAAGAACGGTGGACGGGGGAAGGTCAGAATGATCTCTCTGCTTCTTCCATTTTTTAAAATTCCTTTCAACTTAAGATCTTTCATATGCCAAGGTATCATATTTAGGGGTGGCGCATCCCGCATGGCCATCAGCTCTTTTCCCCTCCCCTCAGATGAAGATTCAGTAAAGAACATAACAAATTGCACCATATGCATTGTGTAATTCATCCCACAGAGCTCACTGTCCCGGGTGCTGGGGGTAAGCAGGGAACAGATCGGACAAGTTTTCTGCTGCCTGTGGAACCTACCTTCAAGCTGGGGGAAAACTATGACAAACAAAAATATAAATAAATACATGTCAGGACTGGAAATAACCCGTGTCCAAGTATAAGATAACAAATTCTGGGAGATCCAAACTATGAAACTCAGAAACCAAAAACCTCCTTTTTTGCTCAGCCAAAAAAGGAGGGAACCACTGATACACCAAACAACACGGATGATTCTTGAAATAATTACGTGGCATGAAAGAAGCCAGATACAAAAAGAGTACATGCTCCACGATCTCATTTAATTATAAAAATTCTTAGAAAAGATTAAGAGAGTCTCCAGGGACCAAAAGCTTGTTGTGTGGAGGATGGGTGGGGGGGGGGCACAAAGAGGGCCAGAAAAGTGGGGGTGCAGAGGGGCACAGAGAGGTCCCTTGGAGACTAAACGTGTCCATTCTCTTGAACAGTGGTGATGGTGCCACGGCTGTGTGCGCGTGTCAGAGCGCACCAAACTCAACACTTCAAATGTGAGGAGCGCACTGTGTGCCTATCACACCTACGCAAAGCGGATAAGTGTGTGTGTGTGTGCGTGTGCCCACACGACACACGATTACATCATGTGCCACGTGAAGACTGAAGCAAGACAAGGAAGGCAGGACATGCTGGGGCAGGTGGTGCTATTTTAGATGGCGGGTCAGAGAAGGTCTCAGGTGATTGAGACCTGAAGGCAGTAAGAGAACTAGCCACGGGGTTATCTGGGGAGAGAACATTCCAGAAGAAGAAAGAGTGAGGACAAGGGTCTTGCGGGAGCACCCTAGGCCTGAGTAACACTGGAACTCAGGGATGGCTCAGAATTTAGTTAACGATCAATTCTGAACCGAATCATTGCCCCCAAGCTTCACATACAGTCTTTCATCTGTTCTGCCCTACCTGGGGAGAGTCCATGCCTTTGGCTAGGCTTCTTAACACTTATATAAGCCCTGGTCATTCTAAACCAGCTCTGGAATCACACTAAGATTCTCATTCAAGAATTCCAAGGGCTTCCCTGGTGGCTGAGTGGTAAAAAAATCTGCCTGCCAATGCAGGAGACAACAGGTTTCAATCCCTGATCCAGGAAGATCCCACATGCCAAGGAGCAACTAAGCTCATGCACCACAAGTACTGAGCCTGTGCTCTGGAGCCCGTGCTCTGCAACAGGAAAACCCACCGCAGTGAGAAGCCTGAGCACCACAGCGAGAGAGCAGGCCTGCAGCAGCCCCCCACTCGCCACAGCCAGAGAAAAGTCGTGCAGCAACGAAGACCCAGCACAGCCAAAAAATCAATATATTAAATTATTTAAAAAAAAATAATTCCTGAGATCTGTTTGCCCCCATCTTCTCTGAAATGGAAGGTAACGTAATCCACTTTTAAACTCTAGGACTAAGAGTGACTAACAGTATCTAACAAAACACAGAAGACCCTGAAAAAGTGAACATTTACCTGGCATTTGGTCCAGTACCAGGCACTGTTCTAGAAAACCTTTATGTATTATCTCAGGACATCTTCCCCCAGCCTTGCAAGGTAGATACTGTTATTATTTCCACTTTACCCTTTATGGGGCTTCCCTGGTGGCTCAGAGGGTAAAGCATCTGCCTGCAATGCAGAAGACCTGGGTTCGATCCCTGGGTCAGGAAGATCCCTAGAGAAGGAAATGGCAACCCCACTCAAGTACTCTTGCCTGAAAAATCCCATGGACAGAGGAGCCTGGTCGACTACAGTCCATGGGATCGCAAAGAGTCGGACGCGACTGAGCGACTTCACTTTCTTTCTTTTCTTTTACCCTTTATAGATACAGACATGCCCAGTCAAAGTAGGGCTAACAGTTGGAACCTGGGAGGTTATGACTCTGAAGCCAGCCCTTGTTAAGTACCCCACTCATGGCTTGCAGAGTGCTGCAAATCTCTGATTCTTAAACCAGTGGTGCCCACATATACCCCTACTGGCCTGGTCCAGGCCTGACCTGTCATGGCTGGGACGCCTTCCAAATTTGGAGCAGTGCTATAGACTGAATTGTGGTCCCCTTCAAATTTATGTGTTAAAGCCCTAACTCCCAATATGATGGTGTTTGGTAAGAGGGCTTTGAGGGGTGATTAAGCTTAGGTAACATCGTGAGGGTGGGGCCCCCGCAATAGGATTAGTGCCTTCACAAGAAGAGATAGCAGAGAGCCTGTCCTCACCCCAACCACTTTCTCTCTCTTTGCCATGTGAGGAGACAGCAAGTAAGGCAGCCATCAGCAAGCCCAGAAGAGGGTCCTCACCCCACCCTGCTTGGCACCCTGACCTCAGGCCTCTAGAACCATGAGAAATAAATTCTATGATTAAGGCCTCCCAGTCTGCGGTATTTTTGAGCTCATACAGGCAAGGTCAACAAATCATGGCCAGATCCAGACACCTCTTATGTATCAAGCTCATTCCTAGGTTCAAGGGTGGCTCAGATGTGGTTTGGAAGGGATCCTGGGAGGGTCCAGAGTATCAGGCTTCCCCAACTACATGCGTGGGACTCAGCCTGAGGCCTGGGGCTGATGGCTCAGGAGCTGAGAAGTTGAAGGTGCTGGGATTGGTCTAGCCTTATAGGTTTCAGAAGAAAGTGAACCAGTGCCTGGGTTTTGGAGCAGGGAAGCCAGGCAGTCAGGACTGAATGGAGTCTGAGGCAGGTGTCCAAGGCAAGCACAGATTCTTAAGACAGTGAAAGGCAGAGGGTGGTGGGAGGGCAGGAGAGGTTCCCAGGGGTGATGAAGCGAAAGTGGAGGTTAAATTTCCATGGGAGACCTTTGCCAGGGAGAAAACAGGGCTGGGCTGGTCAGGACGGAAATATGTTCCCAATCAAACTATGTTCTTAGTCCCATCTCTCCCTGCCATCTCCCCTCAGAGCTGAAGCAAAACCTTTCTTGGACTCACAAGACCTGATTCAGTTCCAGTTGCCCTAACTCCGCTGTTATTAAAAAAATTTTTTTAATATTATTTATTTATTTGGCTGTACTGGGTCTAAGTTGCAGCACGCAGGATCTTCAGTCTTCACTGAGGCATGCAAAGATCTTCAGTTTCTGCACGTGGGATCTTTTTTTAGTTGTGGCGTGTGGAATTTTAGTTCTGGTTCCCTGACCAGGCATGGACCCCCTGCATTACAAGGCAGAGTGTTAGCCCCTAGACCGCCAGGGATGTTCCCTCAGGTAATGTCCTCTATGAGGCTCACCTTGAAAGAGGACATCAACGTTTGGTCAGGTGATTGCTAGTGCTGGAATTTCTGCATCAGCCAGACTCTCCCTCTTTCCAATTCTCAGAAATTCACCCCATGATTCTGGGATTTACAAAAGGAAGAAGTGAACCCCAGTTGGCCCATGAACTTTCCCTCATGTTACTGGTCTTCTCCAAGTTTCTCAGAAGGTGTCAATGGAGGGGACTTTCCAGAGCCATTCAGCGTGTGTCCAGTTTCCAGTGCACCTTTCTCTGGTGTCCCACCATCTGGGGAGGGACTGTTGGACTGGTCTGTCACCTGAGAGTCGTGGATCTCCCCTGAGAGCCAGCACCGTGGTGGGAGCAACTGCTCAAGTCCTGTCCCAGGAAAGGATGAGCGGGCACACAAGAAAGGTTGAGCATCCAGTGGCGTGGCCCTGTCACCATCCACTCCGCTGAGACACTCACCTCTGAAGTTAAAACCACAAAGTGAAGACGGGCAGCAGGTTATCAGCATGGCCCTATCGTCCCGGGGACCAAATGGGTGCTTCTCATCAGACCCTTGCGACTCACTTAAGAACTGTTTCTGGCAGTGGTCGGAGGAACAGCCACGAAGCACGGCGGCTGAATTCATTCAGGAAGAATGCTGCGGGAGCCCGCCCTGGCTCCATGCTCGGACACAGAGCCGTCCTGGTGCCCGAAGCACTAGAGCTCATCTTTAAGATTTGTGACACCTACTTAAGCTCACGGGAACACAAAGTTCACAAAATGCTTTCCAACCTCGGATGAAATGCCTTTCCTCTTAGCCAAATTGCAGCAAGTTTCAGTCATCTTTATTTCCACCAAATGAGTCCTTGATCAAACATGTTAATTACATTTTCTTCTCCAAGAGGGAAACAGCAGATGGGGAAATGCTGCCAAACTTAGCTGCCTTTCTTACCTCTAAATTGCCCTCTTTTTAATCAGTTCCAAAATTATAGTTCAAGGTCTGCCTGCCAATGTAGGGAGACACAAGGAATGCGGGTTCAATCCCTGGGTCAGGAAGATCCCCTGGAGGAGGAAATGGCAACCCACTCCAATATTCTTGCCTGAAAAATCCCACGGACAGAGGAGTCTGGCAGGCTACAGTCCAAAGGGTCGCAGAGTTGGACACAACTGAGCATGAGCATGGCTTGGCGTGTTGGGGAACATACTCAAATTGCACAAAGTAACAATTATTTAAAGAGTATTCTAAATTCTTGGCATGTGTTGATTTAATCCCTGGGTCAACCCTTTAAAGCCGATACTATCTTTACCCCTATTTTATAAGTGAGGAAATGGTGACCCAGACAGCTTAAGCAACTTGCCCAAAATGATATGGCTTGAAAGAGGCAGATCTGGATTTAAATCCATATTCAGTTTTGGATTCAAATCCTTGCTTTCAATGGTGGATACAATCTCCTGTCCTTTGCAAGTGAAGTTGATGGTAACCCTTCTACCTTTGGCAGGATGTGTTCCTTGAGGTGTTCCTTCCAAAAATAAAGATATTCTCATTTTTTAATTAAATACTTTGCTACTTTTGACTGCCTCGAGTCTTAGTTTTCAGCAGGCAGGGTCTTTCCTTGCGGAGCATGGGCTCCTCTCTAGCTGCGGTGCAGACTCTGGGGCGTGTAGTGGTTGTGGGTGTGGGCTCAGGTGCCTGAGGCATGTGCGATCTTAGTTCCCCAACCAAGGATCCAAGCCATGTCCTCTATATCGGAAGGCAGGTTCTTAAGCACAGGATCGCCAGGAAAGTCCCCAGAATGGAGGTATTCTTAACCGACTGACCTCTTCTTATTTGCCCAGCCACATTCACAACCAACACCTCATGTTTCTGAGATGTCTGAGAAAGAATTTGGGTTTCCCTGGGTATAGAGATAGGCAGAGGGCCCTCGAGGGCCGAAGTTGGGCTCAGACAACAAGCACTTATGAACAACCCTCTGCCAGCTACAAACCAGCGTGGCTTCAGGAATTTAACAGTGCTCCAAGACTCCTAGCATCTGTCCATCCAGACATGAGGAAAAACTGAGAAGACCCAGATTTCACTGAAGTCACAGATTCAGATTCACAGATTCCACCTTTTAAAAACCATCCAAACAGAGTGTATAGTGTCAATATATGATAAAACAGCTTCAATCCTGTGTTTGGATTATAGTTCTCTTGTTAAAAATCTATTTTCTTCTTGTCTTTGAAAATTTCTCAACTGATTCTAACACTTTCAAAACTATGCGTATAAAATTATTCTGGCTCTAAGCACTTGGCTAGGAGAAAGTAATTCTCTCAGATTAATTTTGGGAATACAAGAACTTTCAGGGGAGTAGCAGGGCAGGGCCTAGCCGCGGGTAACCGCTCTCAGGTGTGGTCACCTGGGAGGGGCGACCCCGGGGCGGAGGCGGCTTGGGCTCCTGCAGCCTCGGAGCAGTGGCTTCCTGGCTGCGGGATGGGGCACTTCCGCGGGTTGTCCCATGGTTTGGTTTAAAAAAAAAAAAAGACTTTCAGGGAGTGTTAACTGCTAACTAAAAAACAAATTTGCTGCAGTGCCCTGTACTCTCCACTGATTGTTTTGCATAAATCATCTCAATACATCATCACAAACACTCATTTTACAGATGAAGAAACTGAAGCTCCGAGAAGTTAATTGACTTGCTTAAGGTCACTAACTCACAAGCAGCAAAGCTTATTATTAAACTCCTGCCTGCCAAGACAGGAGACATAATGAGATGTGGGTTTGATACCTGGGTCAGGAAGAGCCCCTGGAGGAGGGGATGGCAACCCACACCAGTATTCTCGCCTGGAGAATCCCATGAACAGAGGAGCCTAGTGGGCTAAAGTCCACAGGGTCACAAAGAGTCAGACACGACTGAGCAACATAGCATGAGATATAGTAGACTGCAAAATGTGGCCACTAATTCCTTTCACTCGGTTATGGACACCGTGGTGCAGTGTGACATTTCTACTCTACTGTTTCAAGAAATCTCTTCCTGCGTCTTGACTCTGTTCTGGCCCTGTGACTTGCTTTGGTCCAGAGAATGTGGTGAGGTGGTGTTGGGATGGAGCTCAACAAGAACATTTCCTGGAGCTTTCTCCATATTGCTCCCCTGAGACCCACCGTATAGGAAGCCAGTTCTAGCCAAACTGGAGATCAGAGTCCACATGGAGGGAGAAGCGAGGAGGCCCAGTCAACAGCCAGCATCAACTGCCAGACCTCCTGGTGAAGCCATCTTGGACCTCCCAGCCCAGCCAAGCCTCAGACTGGACTCAAGTCCACGAGTGAGCGCGAGTTGACCCCGGCAGTATCAGCCACTTGCCAGCCCCCAGAATTGGGAGAACTAACCAGCTGCTCGCTGCTTCCGGGCGCTCTGTTTTTGGATGGTTGATGACACCATTTCTCAGCCTCAAGCACTACTGGCATTATAGAATGGGTGGTAGGTACTTCGTTGCGGGGCATTGCCCTGAGCAATATCGAACATTCAGCAGCATCCTTGGCCACTATCCAATGGATGCCGGAAGCACCCCCTCCCAGCTGTGACAATCGAAAATGCCTCCAGACATGACCAGATTTCCCTGGGGTCAAAAAACATAAGTGACTCGGGAAACCCTCAGATGGACTTTTTTTCCCTTCAAAATCTTGAGCAATCAATGCCCAGCTTAGGGCAGAGCTGGAAAATGTTCTTTGCCCCTGGATCGCTGACGCCTCCCAGGTGGCCTGGATGAACTCAGCTGGCATCTTGGGAACAAGCACTCTGGTTATCAGAAGAAAAAGGTCAGTCCTATACTAAGTAGGTAAAGGGCAGCATTTTTAAAGAATACTCAAACATATTCACGTATGGAATGTCCTAGAGTGGACATACAAACCACCATACAGAGAACAGCATAAACAACAAAAATGTGTTCCTTCACTGTTCTGGCGGCTGGGAAGTCCAAAATCACAGCGTCAGCAGGGCCACGCTGAAGGACACCCCTCTGAAGGCTCGGGAATGATCTCCCCTAGCCCCTCCCACCTCGGGGGGCCGCCGACAGGCCTGGGCTTTCTGCAGTACATCTGCAAAGACCCTACTTTTGGGCTTCCCTAGTGGCTCAGTGGTCATGAATCCACCTCCCAATGCAGAGACATGGGTTCGATCCCAGTCCAGGAAGATCCCACGTGCCTCAGAGCAATCGAGCCCGTGTGCCGTAAACGACTGAAGCCTGTGCGCTAGAAGCCTGTGCTGCACGACCGGAGAAAGCCACCGCAAGGAGAAGCCCGAGTGCTGCAACCAGGACGGTAAAGCCAGTGCAGCCACGAAGACCCAGCCCAGCTGAAAATAAGGAATAAATAAAGAGCCCTGAGCGCCTGGTATTGAGGGTGGAGCGGGGGAAGACCCTATTTCCAAACAAGGTCACACTCTGAGGTTCCAGGTGAACATGAATATGGGGACCCTAGTCAACCCGCACACATATGAGCAATGCTTGTGGTGGGTGCGGTTCTCCCCGGCCACTGTCCCACCAGCTCGTCTACCAGGTCCGCCTCCAGACCAGCCAACTCCAGGGCTGAGCCGACAAGAGAGCAAGCGGGCTGCTTCCCATCCCTCTGACTGGGGCTCCTGCCCTGACCTCCCCCCTCCCTTCCCTCCTGCTTCACTCTTAACCTAGCGCGCCCTTCATTACCACCTGGATGGACCGTGACCATCGAAAGAGGCCTCCACGCTGCCGGGACGAGCGTCTCTCTCTAGGTGTGGGTTCCTAGACACGTTGTCATCTGTTGCTTCACTGCTTGTCTTTTAAATCCATTCATAAGAGACCACAGTTCACGTTTGTATATATATTGCGACTGCTTCATGATGAGGTAGAAGACATCTATTTGCATTTTCTTCCCCTCCTCCCAACCACTACATCTTTATTTTTTATTTTTTTTAAGATTTTTGAAGTCCATTTTTAAAGTCCTGATTGAATTGGTTACAATACTGCTTCTGTTTCATATTTTGGTTTTGGCCACGAGGCATGTGGGTAGGATCTTCGTTCCC
>NW_020191564.1:0-9910 GCF_002263795.3 Bos taurus
CACGTAGCTGATCTGGAACAGATCACGTGTGTAATCATGCAGTGATCACGTCGCTATCATGCAATGATCTCGAGATTGCGCATGCACTGATCATACGGATGATCACACACTGATCACGTGACAGATCATGCACTGAACACGTGACTTATCATGCACTGATCACGTAACTGCACATGCACTGATCAGGTGACTGAGCATGCACTAATCAAGTAGCTGATCATACAATGATCATGTGATGAGCATGCACTGACCCACGTAGCTGATCATGCACTGATGCACGTTGCGTATCATGCACTGATCACATGACGGGCGATGAACTGAATCACGTGGATATTTATACACTGATCAAGTGACAAATCATGCACTAATCACGTGACTGATCATGCACTGATCACGTGGCTATCATGCATGCATCACGTGACTGATCATCGGCACTTGACGACGTCGCTATCATGCACTGATCACGTGGCTGTTCATACAGTGATCACGTGACTGATCATGCACTGATCCCGTGGCTGATCATGCACTGATCACGTTGCAGATCATGCACTCATCACGTGGCTGATCATACAATGATCACGTGGCTGATCATGCCACTGATCACATGTGTGATCGTACACTGATCACGTGGCTGATCATGCACAAATCCCATTGCATATCATGCTCTGATCAGGTTGCTATCATGTTACTGATCACTTGGCTGATCATACACTGATCACATGACTGATCATGCACTGATCACGTGCCTGATCATGCACTGATCCCGTGGCAGATCATGCACTGATCACGTGCAGATCATGCACTCATCATGTGGCTGATCATACAATGATCACGTGGCTGATCATGCACTGATCACATGTATGATCGTACACTGATCACGTGGCTGATCATGCACAAATCCCATTGCATATCATGCTCTGATCAGGTTGCTATCATGTACTGATCACGTGGCTGATCATACACTGATCACATGACTGATCATGCACTGATCACGTGCCTGATCATGCACTGATCCCGTGGCTGATCTTGCACTGATCACGTGGCTGATAATGCACTGATCACTTGACTGATCATGCACTGATCACGTCTCTTATCATGCACTACTCACGTGACTGATCATGGACTGATCACGTGACTGATCATGCACTGATCATGAGCCTGATCATGCACTGATCACGGGCCTGTTCATGCACTGATCACGTGGCTGATCCTGCACTGATCACGAGGCTGATCATACACTGATCACGTGACTGTGCATGCAATGATCACTTGGCTGATCATGTACTGATCACGTGGCTGATCATGCACTGATCACATGACTGATTATGCACTGATCACATAGCTATCATGCACTGATCACATGACTTCGCATGCCATGATCACGTGACTGATCATGCACTGGTCCCGTGGCTATCATGCACTGATAATGTGGCTTATCATACATTGATCACCTAAATAATCATGCACTGATCACGTGGCAATCTTGCTCTGATCACGTGGTTGATCAGGCACTGATCACTTAGCTATCATGCACTGATCACATGACTGCGCAAGAACTGATCACTTAGATATCATACACAGGACACGTGACAGATCATGCACTGATCACGTGACTGATCATGCACTGATCTGGTGGCTATCATGCACTGATCCCGTGGCTGATCTTGCACTGATCACGTGGCTGATAATGCACTGATCACTTGACTGATCATGCACTGATCACGTCTCTTATCATGCACTACTCACGTGACTGATCATGGACTGATCACGTGACTGATCATGCACTCATCATGAGCCTGATCATGCACTGATCTCGGGCCTGTTCATGCACTGATCACGTGGCTGATCCTGCACTGATCACGAGGCTGATCATACACTGATCACGTGACTGTGCATGCAATGATCACTTGGCTGATCATGTACTGATCACGTAGCTGATCATGCTCTGATCACGTGACTGATTATGCACTGATCACATAGCTATCATGCACTGATCACATGACTTCGCATGCCATGATCACGTGACTGATCATGCACTGATCACGTGGCTATCATGCACTGATAATGTGGCTTATCATACATTGATCACCTAAATAATCATGCACTGATCACGTGGCAATCTTGCTCTGATCACGTGGTTGATCAGGCACTGATCACTTAGCTATCATGCACTGATCACATGACTGCGCAAGAACTGATCACTTAGATATCATACACAGGACACGTGACAGATCATGCACTGATCACGTGACTGATCATGCACTGATCTGGTGGCTATCATGCACTGATCCCGTGGCTGATCTTGCACTGATCACGTGGCTGATAATGCACTGATCACTTGACTGATCATGCACTGATCACGTCTCTTATCATGCACTACTCACGTGACTGATCATGGACTGATCACGTGACTGATCATGCACTGATCATGAGCCTGATCATGCACTGATCACGGGCCTGTTCATGCACTGATCACGTGGCTGATCCTGCACTGATCACGAGGCTGATCATACACTGATCACGTGACTGTGCATGCAATGATCACTTGGCTGATCATGTACTGATCACGTAGCTGATCATGCTCTGATCACGTGACTGATTATGCACTGATCACATAGCTATCATGCACTGATCACATGACTTCTCATGCCATGATCACGTGACTGATCATGCACTGATCACGTGGCTATCATGCACTGATAATGTGGCTTATCATACATTGATCACCTAAATAATCATGCACTGATCACGTGGCAATCTTGCTCTGATCACGTGGTTGATCAGGCACTGATCACTTAGCTATCATGCACTGATCACATGACTGCGCAAGAACTGATCACTTAGATATCATACACAGGACACGTGACAGATCATGCACTGATCACGTGACTGATCATGCACTGATCTGGTGGCTATCATGCATTGATCACGTGGTTGATCTTACACTGATCACGTGACTGATCATGCACTGATCACCTGGCTATCATGCACTAATCACGTAGCTGATCTGGAACAGATCACGTGACTAATCATGCAGTGATCACGTCGCTATCATGCAATGATCTCGAGATTGCGCATGCACTGATCATATGGATGATCACACACTGATCACGTGACAGATCATGCAGCTGAACACGTACTTATAATGCACTGATCACGTGACCTGCACATGCACTGATCATGTGACTGAGCATGCACTGAATCACGTAGCTGATCATGCACTGATCACGAAGTTGATCATACACTGATCATGTGACTGAGCATGCCACTGACCACGTAGCTGATCATGCACTGATCACGAAGTTGATCATACACTGATCACGTGAGTGTGCATGCACTGATCACGTGGCGGATAATGCAATGATCACGTGGCTGATCATGCACTGATCACGTAGCTCTCATGCACTGATCACATGTCAACCATGCCCCGGATCCCGTTGGCTGATCTTGCACTGATCGCCTGACTGATCAGGCACTAGTCACCTGGCTATCATGCACCTAATCACGTGGCTGTTCATACACTGACCACGTGACTGATCATGCACTGATCTGGTGGCTATCATGCATTGATCACGTGTTTGATCTTACACTGATCACGTGACTGATCATGCACTGATCACCTGGCTTTCATGCACTAATCACGTAGCTGATCTGGAACAGATCACGTGACTAATCATGCAGTGATCA
The DNA here is from genome assembly GCF_002263795.3 of Bos taurus. Lineage (NCBI taxonomy): Eukaryota > Metazoa > Chordata > Mammalia > Artiodactyla > Bovidae > Bos > Bos taurus. The sequence continues at coordinate 3,688 of NW_020191564.1, forward strand.
CGTCGCTATCATGCAATGATCTCGAGATTGCGCATGCACTGATCATATGGATGATCACACACTGATCACGTGACAGATCATGCACTGATCACGTGACTTATCATGCACTGATCACGAGACTGCACATGCACTGATCATGTAGCTGATCATGCACTGATCACGAAGTTGATCATACACTGATCATGTGACTGAGCATGCACTGATCACGTAGCTGATCATGCACTGATCACGAAGGTGATCATACACTGATCACGTGAGTGTGCATGCACTGATCACGTGGCGGATAATGCAATGTTCACGTGGCTGATCATGCACTGATCACGTAGCTCTCATGCACTGATCACATGTCAATCACGCCCGGATCCCGTGGCTGATCATGCACTGATCTCGAAGCTGATCATACACTGATCACGTGAGTGTGCATGCAATGATAACATGGCTGATTATGCAATTATCAACTGGCTTATCATACACTGATCACGTGGCTGATCATGCACTAATCACGTTTTGGATGATGCACTGGTCACGTGGCTGATCATACACTAATCACATGACTGATCATGCACTAATCACGTTGTGGATCATGCACTGATCACGTGGCTGTTCTTGCACTTATCACGTGGCTGATCATACAGTGATCACATGACTGATCATGCACTAATCACGATGTGGATCATGCACTGATCACATGAATGTGCATGCATTGATCATGTGGCTGATCATGCACTGATCACGTGGCTGATCATGCACTGATCACGAAGCTGATATTACACTGATCACAGGACTGTGCATGCACTGATCATGTGGCTGATCATGCACTGATCATGTGGCTGATGATACACTGATCACGTGGCTGATCGTACTCTGAACACGAAGCTGAAAATACACTGATCACGAGACTGCATGCACTGATCACTTGACTGCGCCTGCACTGATCCGTGGATGATAATACGCTGATCACTTGACTGCTTATGCACTAAAAAAATGGCTGATCATGCACTGATCACATGACTGATCATGCACTGATCACGTGACTGATCATGCATAGATCACGTGACTACCATGCACTGATCACTTGATTGTGCATGCAATAATCACGTGGATGATCACGCATTTATCATGTGGCTGATCATGCACTAATCACATGGCGGAACATGAACTGATCACGTGACTTAGCATGCAGTGATCTCGTGTCTGAATGGTGCTGATCATGTGGACTAAACAAGAACTGATCACGTGGCTATAATGCACTGATCACGTAACTGCACCATGCACTGATCATGTGGACTGAGCATGCACTAATCATGTAGCTGATCATGCACTGATCACGAAGTTGATCATACACTGATCATGTGACTGAGCATGCACTGACCACGTAGCTGATCATGCACTGATCACGTTGCGTATCATGCACTGATCACATGACGGCGCATGAACTGATCACGTGGATATTATACACTGATCAAGTGACAAATCATGCACTAATCACGTGACTGATCATGCACTGATCACGTGGCTATCATGCACTGATCACGTGACTGATCATGCACTTGACACGTCGCTATCATGCACTGATCACGTGGCTGTTCATACAGTGATCACGTGACTGATCATGCACTGATCCCGTGGCTGATCATGCACTGATCACGTTGCAGATCATGCACTCATCACGTGGCTGATCATACAATGATCACGTGGCTGATCATGCACTAATCACATGTGGTGATCGTACACTGATCACGTGGCTGATCATGCACAAATCCCATTGCATATCATGCTCTGATCAGGTTGCTATCATGTACTGATAACTTGGCTGATCATACACTGATCACATGACTGATCATGCACTGATCACGTGCCTGATCATGCACTGATCCCGTGGCAGATCATGCACTGATCACGTGCAGATCATGCACTCATCATGTGGCTGATCATACAATGATCACGTGGCTGATCATGCACTGATCACATGTATGATCGTACCACTGATCACGTGGCTGATCATGCACAAATCCCATTGCATATCATGCTCTGATCAGGTTGCTATCATGTACTGATCACGTGACAGATCATGCACTGATCACGTGACTGATCATGCACTGATCTGGTGGCTATCATGCACTGATCCCGTGGCTGATCTTGCACTGATCACGTGGCTGATAATGCACTGATCACTTGACTGATCATGCACTGATCACGTCTCTTATCATGCACTACTCACGTGACTGATCATGGACTGATCACGTGACTGATCATGCACTCATCATGAGCCTGATCATGCACTGATCACGGGCCTGTTCATGCACTGATCACGTGGCTGATCCTGCACTGATCACGAGGCTGATCATACACTGATCACGTGACTGTGCATGCAATGATCACTTGGCTGATCATGTACTGATCACGTAGCTGATCATGCTCTGATACGTGACTGATTATGCACTGATCACATAGCTATCATGCACTGATCACATGACTTCGCATGCCATGATCACGTGACTGATCATGCACTGATCACGTGGCTATCATGCACTGATAATGTGGCTTATCATACAATTATCACCTAAATAATCATGCACTGATCACGTGGCAATCTTGCTCTGATCACGTGGTTGATCAGGCACTGATCACTTAGCTATCATGCACTGATCACATGACTGCGCAAGAAATGATCACTTAGATATCATACACAGGACACGTGACAGATCATGCACTGATCACGTGACTGATCATGCACTGATCTGGTGGCTATCATGCATTGATCACGTGGTTGATCATACACTGATCACGTGACTGATCATGCACTGATCACCTGGCTATCATGCACTAATCACGTAGCTGATCTGGACAGATCACGTGACTAATCATGCAGTGATCACGTCGCTATCATGCAATGATCTCGAGATTGCGCATGCACTGATCATATGGATGATCACACACTGATCACGTGACAGATCATGCACTGAACACGTGACTTATAATGCACTGATCACGTGACTGCACATGCACTGATCATGTGACTGAGCATGCACTGATCACGTAGCTGATCATGCACTGATCACGAAGTTGATCATACACTGATCATGTGACTGAGCATGCACTGACCACGTAGCTGATCATGCACTGATCACGAAGTTGATCATACACTGATCACGTGAGTGTGCATGCACTGATCACGTGGCGGATAATGCAATGATCACGTGGCTGATCATGCACTGATCACGTAGCTCTCATGCACTGATCACATGTCAACCATGCCCGGATCCCGTGGCTGATCATGCACTGATCGCCTGACTGATCAGGCACTAGTCACCTGGCTATCATGCACTAATCACGTGGCTGTTCATACACTGACCACGTGACTGATCATGCACTGATTTGGTGGCTATCATGCATTGATCACGTGTTGATCTACACTGATCACGTGACTGATCATGCACTGATCACCTGGCTTCATGCACTAATCACGTAGCTGATCTGGAACAGATCACGTGACTAATCATGCAGTGATCACGTCGCTATCATGCAATGATCTCGAGATTGCGCATGTGCACTGATCATATGGATGATCACACACTGATCACGTGACAGATCATGCACTGATCACGTGACTTATCATGCACTGATCACGAGACTGCACATGCACTGATCATGTGACTGAGCATGCACTGATCATGTAGCTGATCATGCACTGATCACGAAGTTGATCATACACTGATCATGTGACTGAGCATGCACTGATCACGTAGCTGATCATGCACTGATCACGAAGTTGATCATACACTGATCACGTGAGTGTGCATGCACTGATCACGTGGCGGATAATGCAATGTTCACGTGGCTGATCATGCACTGATCACGTAGCTCTCATGCACTGATCACATGTTCAACACGCCCGGATCCCGTGGCTGATCATGCACTGATCTCGAAGCTGATCATACACTGATCACGTGAGTGCATGCAATGATAACATGGCTGATTATGCAATTATCACGTGGCTTATCATACACTGATCACGTGGCTGATCATGCACTATCAGTTTGGATGATGCACTGGTCACGTGGCTGATCATACACTAATCACATGACTGATCATGCACTAATCACGTTGTGGATCATGCACTGATCACGTGGCTGTTCTTGCACTTATCACGTGGCTGATCATACAGTGATTACATGACTGATCATGCACTAATCACGATGTGGATCATGCACTGATCACATGAATGTGCATGCATTGATCATGTGGCTGATCATGCACTGATCACGTGGCTGATCATGCACTGATCACGAAGCTGAACATACACTGATCACAGGACTGTGCATGCACTGATCATGTGGCTGATCATGCACTGATCATGTGGCTGATGATACACTGATCACGTGGCTGATCGTACTCTGAACACGAAGCTGAAAATACACTGATCACGAGACTGCATGCACTGATCACTTGACTGCGCCTGCACTGATCACGTGGATGATAATACGCTGATCACTTGACTGCTTATGCACTAAAAAATGGCTGATCATGCACTGATCACATGACTGATCATGCACTATCACGTGACTGATCATGCATAGATCACGTGACTACCATGCACTGATCACTTGATTGTGCATGCAATAATCACGTGGATGATCACGCATTTATCATGTGGCTGATCATGCACTAATCACATGGCGGAACATGAACTGATCACGTGACTTAGCATGCAGTGATCTCGTGTCTGAATGGTGCTGATCATGTGACTAAACAAGAACTGATCACGTGGCTATAATGCACTGATCACATGACTGCGCATGCACTGATCATGTGGATGATAATACACTGATGACGTTACTGATGAGGCACTGATCACGTGACTGATCATTCACTGATCACGTGGCTATTATGCACTTCACGGACTGCACATGCAGTGTTCACGTAATTGTAGACAATGATCACGTGGCTATCATGCACTGATCACGTGTCTATCATGCACTGAACACGTGGCTGATCAAACACTGATCACGTGGCTGATCATGCACTCATCACGTGGCTGATCATACAATGATCACGTGCTGATCATGCACTGATCACATGTATGATCGTACACTGATCACGTGGCTGATCATGCACAAATCCCATTGCATATCATGCTCTGATCAGGTTGCTATCATGTACTGATCACGTGGCTGATCATACAGTGATCACGTGACGTGACCATGCACTGATTACGTGGCTATCATGCACTGATCACGTGGCTGATCATGCACTGTTAACCTGGCTATAATACACTGATCTCTGACTGATCATGCATTCTTCACATGCCTGATCATGCACTGATCACGTGGCTGATCTTGCACTGATCACGTGGCTGATAATGCACTGATCACTTGACTGATCATGCACTGACACGTGTCTGATCATGCACTACTCACGGACTGATCATGGACTGATCACGTGACTGATCATGCACTGATCATGAGCCTGATCATGCACTGAACACGGGCCTGTTCATGCACTGATCACGTGGCTGATCCTGCACTGATCACGAGGCTGATCATACACTGATCACGTGACTGTGCATGCAATGATCACTTGGCTGATCATATACTGATCACTGGCTGACATGCACTGATCACGTGACTGATCATGCACTGATATGGTGGCTATCATGCATTGATCACGTGGTTGATCATACACTGATCACGTGACTGATCATGCACTGATCACCTGGCTATCATGCACTAATCACGTAGCTGATCTGGAACAGATCACGTGTGTAATCATGCAGTGATCACGTCGCTATCATGCAATGGATCTCGAGATTGCGCATGCACTGATCATATGGAGATCACACACTGATCACGTGACAGATCATGCACTGAACACGTGACTTATCATGCACTAATCACGTAACTGCACATGCACTGATCATGTGACTGAGCATGCCTAATCATGTAGCTGATCATGCACTGATCACGAAGTTGATCATACACTGATCACTGAGCATGCACTGACCACGTATGATCATGCACTGATCACGTGATCACTATGACGGCGCATGAACTGATCACGTGGATATTATACACTGATCAAGTGACAAATCATGCACTAATCACGTGACTGATCATGCACTGATCACGTGGCTATCATGCACTGATCACGTGACTGATCATGCACTTGACACGTCGCTATCATGCACTGATCACGTGCTGTTCATACAGTGATCACGTGACTG
>NW_020191566.1:0-26666 GCF_002263795.3 Bos taurus
GTGATCAGCTTACTTGTATCACTGGCCTATATTGCACTGTTACGTGCTGATCATACACTTGCATCACTAACTGGGTCATGCACAGAGTCAGGTGACTAATCATGAACTGATTACGTAGCTATCATGTACTGATCCAACCTGGCTATATGCATGATCATGTGGTTATCTGCAATGAATCACGTGGGCGATTTTCAGATGCCACTAGATAGCCGCCGGCACACGCATGGCCCTGACTAGCATGGATATCCTGATACACATGAACTATCATGCTCAGTGGATCAGCGTGACCTTATTGGGCCTGAACACATGTGACTGATCATTGCAGTGCTGATCATGTTTGCTTTCATTACACTGACATGTGACCTCTGGACGGCAATAACAAAGAGCCTGAGTAGGCACGAATCAAACAGTCAGCAGCAAAATCCATGGACTCAGTCTGTGGAGAATCATGCTGGCCTCAGCTGGCAAAATAAGTCACTAGCAGCCAAGGATTGACTGAAAGCCAGCTTGCAATGTCAAGCGATTGCAGCAGCGAATCACAGCTCACCCTGGCAATTGTCAAAAGCAGATGAGGCAGCAGGAATCAGAGCAGCTCAGCCTGGCGATTTGTCAATGGCAAGAAATGAGCAGACAGCATCCATGGCCGCAGCCTAAGCAGGCCATTGATCACGCTAGAAACTGAGCATGCACTGTTCACCTGGCTGCATCATACACATGCATCACGTGCCCGTTGATTCAAGTGCACTGATGGGAGTATAAAACTCCGGTCACGATCATATCTCATCTGCACTACTCTCTCCTTATCAGTCACGGGAACAGTGCATGATCATTTACGTGATCAGTGCATGATCAGTCACGTGACCAGTATATGGTAGCTACGTGATCATTGCATGACCAGCCACGTGAGCAATGCATGATAGCCACGTGATGTGTGCATCATCAGTGGCCCACGTGATCAGTGCAATGATCTCCACGTGCATCGTGCATGCACCAGTCACGTGATAGTGCATGATCAGCCACGTGATCAGTGCATGATCAATTACGTGATCAGTGCATGATCAGTCACGTGACCAGTACATGGTAGCTACGTGATCATTGCATGATCAGCCACGTGAGCAGTGCATGATAGCCGTGTGATCACTGCATGATCTGTGACATGATCAGTGTATGTTTATCCACGTGATCAGTGCATGGGCATCAGGTGATCAGTGCATGATACCAGACGTGATCAGTGGCAAGATCAGTCTCGTGATCAGTGTAGATCAACCACGTGATCAGTGTAACGATACCAGGTAATGAGTGCACGATAGCAGATGATCAGTGCATTATCAGTCACGTGATCAGTGTATGATCAGCCAAGTAATCAGTGCATGATTGCCAACTCATCAGTGCATTGATCAGTCACGTGAATCAGTGCATGGTCAGTCACGTGATGCAGTGCATGATCAGTCCACGTGATCAGTGCATGATAGCCACGTGATCAGTGCATGATCAGTTATGTGAGCAGTCTATGATCATCCACGTGATCAGTGCATGATATCAAAGTGATCAATGCATGATCAATCACGTGATAAGTGTATGATCAGCCACGTGAACAGTGCATGCTCAGTCACGTGATCAGGGCCTGCTGAGCTGCGTGATTACTGTCTGCTCATCTGCTTGACAATTGCCAGCTGAGCTGCACGATTCCTGCCTGTCATCTGCTTGACAATTGCCAGCTGTGCTGTGTAATTCCTGCCTGCTCAGCTGCTTGATTATTGCCAGCTGAGGCAGCATGATTCCTCACAGCTGAGTTCCATGATTATTGCCTGCTGACTGTATGATTCGTGCCTACTCAGCTCTTTGTTTATTGCCTCCAGAGGCACATGATCAGTGTATGATAGCAAACATGATCAGCGCATGATCAGTCACATGATCAGCGCCATTAAGTCACGTGATCACTACATGATAGTCATGTGATCAGTCCATGCTCAGTCACGGTATCAGTGCACGATCAGCCACGTGATCAGTGCATGATCTTTCACATGATTAGTGTATGATCATCCACGTGATCAGTGCATGGGCAGTCATGTGATCAGTGCATGATATAGCCGTGATCAGTGCATGATCAGTCTCGTGATCACTGCATGATAGCCACGTGATCAGTGCATGATCAGTCACCTGATGGGTGTATGATCATTCACGTGACCTGTACATGGTAGCTACATGATCATTGCATGATCAGCCACGTGAGTAGTGCATGATAGCCACGTGATCACTGGATGATCAGTCACGTGATCAGTGCATGATCAGTCATGTGACCAGTACATGGTAGCTGCGTGATCATTGCATGATCAGCCACGTGAGCAGTGCATGATAAGCACGTGATCAGTGCATGATCAGACACGAGATCAGTGCATGATCAATCACGTGATCAGTGCATGATCAGCCACGTGATCAGTGCATGACCAGGCACGTGATCAGTGTATGTCCAGCAAGCGATCAGTGCATGATAGCCACGGGATCAGTGCATGATCAGTCACATGATCAGTGCATGATCAGTCACGTGATAGGTGTGTGATCAGCCACGTGAACAGTGCATGCTCAGTCACGTGATCAGGGCCTGCTGAGCTGCGTGATTACTGTCTGCTCATCTGCTTGACAATTTCCAGCTGAGCTGCACGATTCCTGCCTGTCATCTCCTTGAAAATTGCCACCTGTGCTGTGTAATTCCTGCCTGCTCATCTACTTGATTATTGCCAGCTGAGCAGCATGATTTCTCAGAGGTGAGTTCCATGATTATATCCTGCTGACTGATGCCTGCCTACTCAGCTCTATGTTCATTGCCTCCAGAGTCACATGATCAGTGTGTGACACCAAACATGATCAGCACATGATCAGTCACATAATCAATGCATGATAAGCCAGGTGATCAGTGCATGATCAATTATGTGATCAGTGCATGATCAGTCATGTGACCAGTACATGGTAGCTGGGTGATCATTGCATGATCAGCCACGTGAGCAGTGCATGATAGCCACGTGATCAGTGCATGATCAGTCACGTGATCTGGGCATGATCAGTCACGTGATCAGTGCATGATCAGTCACGTGATCAGTGCATGATCAGTTACCGGATCAGTGCATGATCAGTCACGTGACCAGTGCATGGCAGCTACGTGATCATTGCATGATCAGCCAAGTGATCAGTGCATGATAGCCACGTGATCAGTGCATGATAGCCACGTGATCAGTGTATGATCACTCAAGTAATCAGTGCATGATAGCCAACTGATCAGTAGATGATCAGTCACGTGATCAGTGCATGGTCAGTCACGTGATCATTGCATGATCAGCCGCGTGAATAGTGCATGATCAATAATGTGATCAGTTCATGATCAGTCACGTGATCAGTACATGATCAGTCACGTGAACAGTGCATGATCAGTCATGTGATCAGTGTATGACCAGCCAAGTGATCAGTGCATGATCAGTCACGTGACCAGTGCATGATCAGTCACGTGATCAGTGTATGATCAGCCACGTGATCAGTGTATGATCAACCAAATGATCAGTGAATGATCAATTACGTGATCAGTGCATGGTCAGTCACGTGATCATTGCATGATCAGCCGCGTGAATAGTGCATGATCAATAATGTGATCAGTTCATGATCAGTCACGTGATCAGTACATGATCAGTCACGTGAACAGTGCATGATCAGTCATGTGATCAGTGTATGACCAGCCACGTGATCAGTGCATGATCAGTCACGTGACCAGTGCATGATCAGTCACGTGATCAGTGTATGATCAGCCACGTGATCAGTGTATGATCAACCAAATGATCAGTGAATGATCAATTACGTGATCAGTGCATGATCAGCCACGTGATCAGTGAATGATCAGTCACGTGATCAGTGCATGGTCAGTCACGTGATCAGTGCATGATCATCCACGTGATCAGTGCATGTGGAGTCATGTAGACAATGCATGATAGTGCCGTGATCAGTGCACGATCAGTCCCGTGATGAGTGTATGATCAGCCAAGTGATCAGTGCAAGATAGCTATGTGATCAGTGCATGATCAGCCACGTCATCAGTGCATGATAGCCACGTGAGCAGTGCATACAATTACGTGATCAGTGCATGCGCAATCACGTGATCAGTGCATGAGAGCCACGTGATCAGTGCATGATTATTCACGTGATAGGAGTGTGATCAGCCACGTGAACAGTGCATGCTCAGTCACGTGATCAGGGCCTGCTGAGCTGCGTGATTACTGTCTGCTCATCTGCTTGACAATTGCCAGCTGAGCTGTACGATTTCGGCCTGTCATCTCCTTGACAATTGCCACCTGTGCTGCATAAGTCCTGCCTGCTCATCTACTTCATTATTGCCAGCTGAGCAGCATGATTTCTCAAAGCTGAGTTCCATGATTATAGCCTGCTGACTGATTCCTGCCTACTCAGCTATTTGTTCATTGCCTGCAGATGCACATGATCAGTGTGTGACACCAAACATGATCAGCACATGATCAGTCACATGATGAATGCATGATAAGCCAGGTGATCAGTGCATGATCAATTATGTGATCAGTGCATGATCAGTCATGTGAACAGTACATGGTAGCTGGGTGATCATTGCATGATCAGCCACGTGAGCAGTGCATGATAGCCACGTGATCAGTGCATGATCAGTCACGTGATCTGGGCATGATCAGTCACGTGATCAGTGCATGATCAGTCACGTGATCAGTGCATGATCAGTTACCTGATCAGTGCATGATCAGTCACGTGACCAGTGCATGGCAGCTACGTGATCATTGCATGATCAGCCAAGTGATCAGTGCATGATAGCCACGTGATCAGTGCATGATAGCCACGTGATCAGTGCATGATCAGTCACGTGATACGTGTGTGATCAGCCACGTGATCAGTGCATGTTATCCACGTGATCAGTGCAGGATAGCACGTGATCACTTCATGATTATTTACGTGATCTGTACATGATCAGTCACGTGATACGTGTGTGATCAGCCAACGGATCAGTGCGTGATGAGCCATGTGATCAGTGCAGGATCAATTACGTGATCAGTGCATGATCAGTCACATGACCAGTACATGGTTGCTACGTGATCACTGCGTGATCAGCCACGTGATCAGTGCATGATAGCCACGTGATCAGTGCATGATAGCCACATGATCAGTGCATGAGAGCCACGTGATCAGTGCATGATCAGTCACGTGATACATGTGTGATCAGCCACGTGATCACTGCATGATGAGCCACGTGATCAGTGCAGGATCAATTTCGTGATCAGTGCATGATCAGTCACGTGACCAGTACATGGTTGCTACGTGATCCTTGCATGATCAGCCACGTGAGCAGAGCATGATAGCCACGTGATCAGTGCATGATCAGTCACGTGATCAGTACATGATCAGTCACTTGAACAGTGCATGATCATTTACGTGATCTGTGCATGATCAGTCACGTGACCAGTATATGGTAGCTACGTGATCATTCTTTGACGAGCCACGTGAGCAGTGCATGATAGCCACGTGATGTGTGCATGATCAGTTACGTGAGCAGTCTATGATCAGCCACGTGATCAGTGCATGATATCCAAGTGATCAATGCATGATCAATCACGTGATAAGTGTATGATCAGCCACGTGAACAGTGCATGCTCAGTCACGTGATCAGGGCCTGCTGAGCTGCGTGATTACTGTCTGCTCATCTGCTTGACAATTGCCAGCTGAGCTGCACGATTCCTGCCTGTCATCTGCTTGACAATTGCCAGCTGTGCTGCGTAATTCCTGCCTGCTCAGCTGCTTGATTATTGCCAGCTGAGCAGCATGATTCCTCACAGCTGAGTTCCATGATTATTGCCTGCTGACTGTATGATTCGTGCCTACTCAGCTCTTTGTTTATTGCCTCCAGAGGCACATGATCAGTGTATGATAGCAAACATGATCAGCGCATGATCAGTCACATGATCAGCGCCATTAAGTCACGTGATCACTACATGATAGTCATGTGATCAGTCCATGCTCAGTCACGGTATCAGTGCACGATCAGCCACGTGATCAGTGCATGATCTTTCACATGATTAGTGTATGATCATCCACGTGATCAGTGCATGGGCAGTCATGTGATCAGTGCATGATATAGACGTGATCAGTGCATGATAGCAACGAGATCAGTGCATGATCAGTCACGTGATCAGTGCATGATCAGTCACGTGAACAGTGCATGATAAGTCACCTGATCAGTGAATGATCAATTACGTGATCAGTGCATGATCAGTCACCTGATGGGTGTATGATCATTCACGTGACCTGTACATGGTAGCTACATGATCATTGCATGATCAGCCACGTGAGTAGTGCACGATAGCCACGTGATCACTGCATGATCAGTCACGTGATCAGTGCATGATCAGTAACCTGATGGGTGTATGATCATTCACATGACCGGTACATGGTAGCTATAAGATCAGTGTATGACCAGCCATGTGATAAGTGCATGATAGCCACGTGATCAGTGCATGATCAGCCAAGTGATCAGTGCATGATAGCCACGTGATCAGTGCATGATAGCCACGTGATCAGTGCATGATCAGTCACGTGATACGTGTGTGATCAGCCACGTGATCAGTGCATGTTATCCACGTGATCAGTGCAGGATAGCCACGTGATCACTTCATGATTATTTACGTGATCTGTACATGATCAGTCACGTGATACGTGTGTGATCAGCCAACGGATCAGTGCGTGATGAGCCATGTGATCAGTGCAGGATCAATTACGTGATCAGTGCATGATCAGTCACATGACCAGTACATGGTTGCTACGTGATCACTGCGTGATCAGCCACGTGATCAGTGCATGATAGCCACGTGATCAGTGCATGATAGCCACATGATCAGTGCATGAGAGCCACGTGATCAGTGCATGATCAGTCACGTGATACATGTGTGATCAGCCACGTGATCACTGCATGATGAGCCACGTGATCAGTGCAGGATCAATTTCGTGATCAGTGCATGATCAGTCACGTGACCAGTACATGGTTGCTACGTGATCCTTGCATGATCAGCCACGTGAGCAGAGCATGATAGCCACGTGATCAGTGCATGATCAGTCACGTGATCAGTACATGATCAGTCACTTGAACAGTGCATGATCATTTACGTGATCTGTGCATGATCAGTCACGTGACCAGTATATGGTAGCTACGTGATCATTCTTTGACGAGCCACGTGAGCAGTGCATGATAGCCACGTGATGTGTGCATGATCAGTTACGTGAGCAGTCTATGATCAGCCACGTGATCAGTGCATGATATCCAAGTGATCAATGCATGATCAATCACGTGATAAGTGTATGATCAGCCACGTGAACAGTGCATGCTCAGTCACGTGATCAGGGCCTGCTGAGCTGCGTGATTACTGTCTGCTCATCTGCTTGACAATTGCCAGCTGAGCTGCACGATTCCTGCCTGTCATCTGCTTGACAATTGCCAGCTGTGCTGCGTAATTCCTGCCTGCTCAGCTGCTTGATTATTGCCAGCTGAGCAGCATGATTCCTCACAGCTGAGTTCCATGATTATTGCCTGCTGACTGTATGATTCGTGCCTACTCAGCTCTTTGTTTATTGCCTCCAGAGGCACATGATCAGTGTATGATAGCAAACATGATCAGCGCATGATAAGTCACATGATCAGCGCCATTAAGTCACGTGATCACTACATGATAGTCATGTGATCAGTCCATGCTCAGTCACGGTATCAGTGCACGATCAGCCACGTGATCAGTGCATGATCTTTCACATGATTAGTGTATGATCATCCACGTGATCAGTGCATGGGCAGTCATGTGATCAGTGCATGATATAGACGTGATCAGTGCATGATAGCAACGAGATCAGTGCATGATCAGTCACGTGATCAGTGCATGATCAGTCACGTGAACAGTGCATGATAAGTCACCTGATCAGTGAATGATCAATTACGTGATCAGTGCATGATCAGTCACCTGATGGGTGTATGATCATTCACGTGACCTGTACATGGTAGCTACATGATCATTGCATGATCAGCCACGTGAGTAGTGCACGATAGCCACGTGATCACTGCATGATCAGTCACGTGATCAGTGCATGATCAGTAACCTGATGGGTGTATGATCATTCACATGACCGGTACATGGTAGCTATAAGATCAGTGTATGACCAGCCATGTGATAAGTGCATGATAGCCACGTGATCAGTGCATGATCAGCCAAGTGATCAGTGCATGATCAGTCAAGTGATCAGTGCATGATCCGCCACATGATCAGTGCATGATCAATTACGTCATCAGTGCATGATCAGTCACGTGACCAGTACATGGTAGCTGCGTGATCAGTGTATGACCAGCAAGTGATCAGTGCATGATAGCCACGTGATCAGTGCATGATCAGTCACGTGATCAGTGCATGATCAGCCACATGATCAGTGCATGATCAATTACGTCATCAGTGCATGATCAGTCACGTGACCAGTACATGGTAGCTGCGTGATCATTGCATGATCAGCCAAGTAGCAGTGCATGATAGCCACATGATCAGTGCATGATCAGTCACGTGATCAGTGGATGATTAATTACGTGATCAGTGCATGATCAGTCACGTGACCAGTACATGGTAGCTACGTGATCATTGCATGATCAGCCACGTGATCAGTGCATGATAGCCACGTGATCAGTGCATGATCAATCACGTGATCAGTGTATGATCAGCCACGTGAACAGTGCATGCTCAGTCACGTGATCAGGGCCTGCTGAGCTGCGTGATTACTGTCTGCTCATCTGCTTGACAATTGCCATTTGAGCTGCACGATTCCTGCCTGTCATCTGCTTGACAATTGCCAGCTGTGCTGTGTAATTCCTGCCTGCTCAACTGCTTGATTATTGCCAGCTGAGCAGCATGATTCCTCACACCTGAGTTCCATGATTATTGCCTGCTGACTGTTTGATTCGTGCCTACTCAGCTCTTTGTTTATTGCCTCCAGAGGCACATGATCAGTGTATGATAACAAACATGATCAGCGCATGATCAGTCACATGATCAGAGCCATTAAGTCACGTGATCACTACATGATAGTCATGTGATCAGTCCATGCTCAGTCACGGTATCAGTGCATGATCAACCACGTGATCAGTGCACGATAGCCAGGTAATGAGTGCATGATAGCCAGATGATCAGTGCATTATCAGTCACGTGATCAGTGTATGATCAGCCAAGTAATCAGTGCATGATAGCCAACTGATCAGTAGATGATCAGTCACGTGATCAGTGCATGGTCAGTCACGTGATCATTGCATGATCAGCCGCGTGAATAGTGCATGATCAATAATGTGATCAGTTCATGATCAGTCACGTGATCAGTACATGATCAGTCACGTGAACAGTGCATGATCAGTCATGTGATCAGTGTATGACCAGCCAAGTGATCAGTGCATGATCAGTCACGTGACCAGTGCATGATCAGTCACGTGATCAGTGTATGATCAGCCACGTGATCAGTGTATGATCAACCAAATGATCAGTGAATGATCAATTACGTGATCAGTGCATGGTCAGTCACGTGATCATTGCATGATCAGCCGCGTGAATAGTGCATGATCAATAATGTGATCAGTTCATGATCAGTCATGTGATCAGTACATGATCAGTCACGTGAACAGTGCATGATCAGTCATGTGATCAGTGTATGACCAGCCACGTGATCAGTGCATGATCAGTCACGTGACCAGTGCATGATCAGTCACGTGATCAGTGTATGATCAGGCCACGTGATCAGTGTATGATCAACCAAATGATCAGTGAATGATCAATTACGTGATCAGTGCATGATCAGCCACGTGATCAGTGAATGATCAGTCACGTGATCAGTGCATGGTCAGTCACGTGATCAGTGCATGATCATCCACGTGATCAGTGCATGTGGAGTCATGTAGACAATGCATGATAGTGCCGTGATCAGTGCACGATCAGTCCCGTGATGAGTGTATGATCAGCCAAGTGATCAGTGCAAGATAGCTATGTGATCAGTGCATGATCAGCCACGTCATCAGTGCATGATAGCCACGTGAGCAGTGCATACAATTACGTGATCAGTGCATGCGCAATCACGTGATCAGTGCATGAGAGCCACGTGATCAGTGCATGATTATTCACGTGATAGGAGTGTGATCAGCCACGTGAACAGTGCATGCTCAGTCACGTGATCAGGGCCTGCTGAGCTGCGTGATTACTGTCTGCTCATCTGCTTGACAATTGCCAGCTGAGCTGTACGATTTCGGCCTGTCATCTCCTTGACAATTGCCACCTGTGCTGCATAAGTCCTGCCTGCTCATCTACTTCATTATTGCCAGCTGAGCAGCATGATTTCTCAAAGCTGAGTTCCATGATTATAGCCTGCTGACTGATTCCTGCCTACTCAGCTATTTGTTCATTGCCTGCAGATGCACATGATCAGTGTGTGACACCAAACATGATCAGCACATGATCAGTCACATGATGAATGCATGATAAGCCAGGTGATCAGTGCATGATCAATTATGTGATCAGTGCATGATCAGTCATGTGAACAGTACATGGTAGCTGGGTGATCATTGCATGATCAGCCACGTGAGCAGTGCATGATAGCCACGTGATCAGTGCATGATCAGTCACGTGATCTGGGCATGATCAGTCACGTGATCAGTGCATGATCAGTCACGTGATCAGTGCATGATCAGTTACCTGATCAGTGCATGATCAGTCACGTGACCAGTGCATGGCAGCTACGTGATCATTGCATGATCAGCCAAGTGATCAGTGCATGATAGCCACGTGATCAGTGCATGATAGCCACGTGATCAGTGCATGATCAGTCACGTGATACGTGTGTGATCAGCCACGTGATCAGTGCATGTTATCCACGTGATCAGTGCAGGATAGCCACGTGATCACTTCATGATTATTTACGTGATCTGTACATGATCAGTCACGTGATACGTGTGTGATCAGCCAACGGATCAGTGCGTGATGAGCCATGTGATCAGTGCAGGATCAATTACGTGATCAGTGCATGATCAGTCACATGACCAGTACATGGTTGCTACGTGATCACTGCGTGATCAGCCACGTGATCAGTGCATGATAGCCACGTGATCAGTGCATGATAGCCACATGATCAGTGCATGAGAGCCACGTGATCAGTGCATGATCAGTCACGTGATACATGTGTGATCAGCCACGTGATCACTGCATGATGAGCCACGTGATCAGTGCAGGATCAATTTCGTGATCAGTGCATGATCAGTCACGTGACCAGTACATGGTTGCTACGTGATCCTTGCATGATCAGCCACGTGAGCAGAGCATGATAGCCACGTGATCAGTGCATGATCAGTCACGTGATCAGTACATGATCAGTCACTTGAACAGTGCATGATCATTTACGTGATCTGTGCATGATCAGTCACGTGACCAGTATATGGTAGCTACGTGATCATTCTTTGACGAGCCACGTGAGCAGTGCATGATAGCCACGTGATGTGTGCATGATCAGTTACGTGAGCAGTCTATGATCAGCCACGTGATCAGTGCATGATATCCAAGTGATCAATGCATGATCAATCACGTGATAAGTGTATGATCAGCCACGTGAACAGTGCATGCTCAGTCACGTGATCAGGGCCTGCTGAGCTGCGTGATTACTGTCTGCTCATCTGCTTGACAATTGCCAGCTGAGCTGCACGATTCCTGCCTGTCATCTGCTTGACAATTGCCAGCTGTGCTGCGTAATTCCTGCCTGCTCAGCTGCTTGATTATTGCCAGCTGAGCAGCATGATTCCTCACAGCTGAGTTCCATGATTATTGCCTGCTGACTGTATGATTCGTGCCTACTCAGCTCTTTGTTTATTGCCCTCCAGAGGCACATGATCAGTGTATGATACAAAACATGATCAGCGCATGATCAGTCACATGATCAGCGCCATTAAGTCACGTGATCACTACATGATAGTCATGTGATCAGTCCATGCTCAGTCACGGTATCAGTGCAACGATCAGCCCACGTGATCAGTGCATGATCTTTCACATGATTAGTGTATGAATCATCCACGTGATCAGTGCATGGGCAGTCATGTGATCAGTGCATGATATAGACGTGATCAGTGCATGATAGCAACGAGATCAGTGCATGATCAGTCACGTGATCAGTGCATGATCAGTCACGTGAACAGTGCATGATAAGTCACCTGATCAGTGAATGATCAATTACGTGATCAGTGCATGATCAGTCACCTGATGGGTGTATGATCATTCACGTGACCTGTACATGGTAGCTACATGATCATTGCATGATCAGCCACGTGAGTAGTGCACGATAGCCACGTGATCACTGCATGATCAGTCACGTGATCAGTGCATGATCAGTAACCTGATGGGTGTATGATCATTCACATGACGCGGTACATGGTAGCTATAAGATCAGTGTAATGACCAGCCATGTGATAAGTGCATGATAGCCACGTGATCAGTGCATGATCAGCAACGTGATCAGTGCATGATAGCCACGTGATCAGTGCATGATAGCCACGTGATCAGTGCATGATCAGTCACGTGATACGTGTGTGATCAGCCACGTGATCAGTGCATGTTATCCACGTGATCAGTGCAGGATAGCCACGTGATCACTTCATGATTATTTACGTGATCTGTACATGATCAGTCACGTGATACGTGTGTGATCAGCCAACGGATCAGTGCGTGATGAGCCATGTGATCAGTGCAGGATCAATTACGTGATCAGTGCATGATCAGTCACATGACCAGTACATGGTTGCTACGTGATCACTGCGTGATCAGCCACGTGATCAGTGCATGATAGCCACGTGATCAGTGCATGATAGCCACATGATCAGTGCATGAGAGCCACGTGATCAGTGCATGATCAGTCACGTGATACATGTGTGATCAGCCACGTGATCACTGCATGATGAGCCACGTGATCAGTGCAGGATCAATTTCGTGATCAGTGCATGATCAGTCACGTGACCAGTACATGGTTGCTACGTGATCCTTGCATGATCAGCCACGTGAGCAGAGCATGATAGCCACGTGATCAGTGCATGATCAGTCACGTGATCAGTACATGATCAGTCACTTGAACAGTGCATGATCATTTACGTGATCTGTGCATGATCAGTCACGTGACCAGTATATGGTAGCTACGTGATCATTCTTTGACGAGCCACGTGAGCAGTGCATGATAGCCACGTGATGTGTGCATGATCAGTTACGTGAGCAGTCTATGATCAGCCACGTGATCAGTGCATGATATCCAAGTGATCAATGCATGATCAATCACGTGATAAGTGTATGATCAGCCACGTGAACAGTGCATGCTCAGTCACGTGATCAGGGCCTGCTGAGCTGCGTGATTACTGTCTGCTCATCTGCTTGACAATTGCCAGCTGAGCTGCACGATTCCTGCTGTCATCTGCTTGACAATTGCCAGCTGTGCTGCGTAATTCCTGCCTGCTCAGCTGCTTGATTATTGCCAGCTGAGCAGCATGATTCCTCACAGCTGAGTTCCATGATTATTGCCTGCTGACTGTATGATTCGTGCCTACTCAGCTCTTTGTTTATTGCCTCCCGAGGCACATGATCAGTGTATGATAGCAAACATGATCAGCGCATGATCAGTCACATGATCAGCGCCATTAAGTCACGTGATCACTACATGATAGTCATGTGATCAGTCCGATGCTCAGTCACGGTATCAGTGCAACGATCAGCCACGTGATCAGTGCATGATCTTTCACATGATTAGTGTATGATCATCCACGTGATCAGTGCATGGGCAGTCATGTGATCAGTGCATGATATAGACGTGATCAGTGCATGATAGCAACGAGATCAGTGCAATGATCAGTCACGTGATCAGTGCATGATCAGTCACGTGAACAGTGCATGATAAGTCACCTGATCAGTGAATGATCAATTACGTGATCAGTGCATGATCAGTCACCTGATGGGTGTATGATCATTCACGTGACCTGTACATGGTAGCTACATGATCATTGCATGATCAGCCACGTGAGTAGTGCACGATAGCCACGTGATCACTGCATGATCAGTCACGTGATCAGTGGCATGATCAGTAACCTGATGGGTGTATGATCATTCACATGACCGGTACATTGGTAGCTATAAGATCAGTGTATGACCAGCCATGTTGATAAGTGCATGATAGCCACGTGATCAGTTGCATGATCAGCCAAGTGATCAGTGCATGATCAGTCAAGTGATCAGTGCATGATCCGCCACATGATCAGTGCATGATCAATTACGTCATCAGTGCATGATCAGTCACGTGACCAGTACATGGGTAGCTGCGTGATCAGTGTATGACCAGCAAAGTGATCCAGTGCATGATAGCCACGTGATCAGTGCATGATCAGTCACGTGATCAGTGCATGATCAGCCACATGATCAGTGCATGATCACATTACGTCGATCAGTGCATGATCAGTCACGTGACCAGTACATGTAGCTGCGTGATCATTGTGATGATCAGCCAAGTAGCAGTGCTGATAGCCGCATGATCAGTGCATTTGATTCAGTCACGTGATCAGTGGATGCTTATTCGTGATCCAGTGCATGATCAGTACAGGTGACCAGTACATGGTTAGCTACCTGATACATTGCATGTCGCACGTGATCGTGCATGTAGCCACGTGATCATGCCATTGATCAATCACGTGATCAGTGTATCGTCAGCCACGTAACAGTGCATGCTTCAGTCACGTTGATCAGGCCTGCTGAGCTGCTGATTACTGTCTGCTCATCTGCTTGACAATTGCCATTTGAAGCTGCACAGGTTCCTGGCCCTGTCATCTGCTTGACAATTGCCAGCTGTGCTGGTAATTCCTGCCGCTCAACTGCTTGATTAATTGCCAAGCTTGAGCAGCATTGATTCCTACCACACCTGAGTTCCTATGATTATTGCCTGCTGACTGTTTGATTCCGTGCCTACTCAGCTCTTTGTTTATTGCCCTCCAGAGGCACATGATCAGTGTATGATAACAAACATGATCAGCGCATGATCAGTCACATGATCAGAGCCATTAAGTCACGTGATCACTACATGATAGTCATGTGATCAGTCCATGCTCAGTCACGGTATCAGTGCATGATCAACCACGTGATCAGTGCACGATAGCCAGGTATGAGTGCATGATAGCAGATGATCAGTGCATTATCAGTCACGTGATCAGTGTATGATCAGCCAAGTAATCAGTGCATGATAGCCAACTGATCAGTAGATGTCAGTCACGGTGATCAGTGCATGGTCAGTCACGTGATCATGCATGATCAGCGCGTGAATAGTGCATGATCAATAATGTGATCAGTTCATGATCAGTCACGTGATCAGTACATGATCAGTCACGTGAACAGTGCATGATCAGTCATGTGATCAGTGTATGAACAGCCAAGTGATCAGTGCATGATCAGTCACGTGACCAGTGCATGATCAGTCACGTGATCAGTGTATGATCAGCCACGTGATCAGTGAATGATCAACCAAAATGATCAGTGAATGATCAATTACGTGAACAGTGCATGGTCAGTCACGTGATCATTGCATGATCAGCCGCGTGAATAGTGCATGATCAATAATGTGATCAGTTCATGATCAGTCATGTGATCAGTACATGATCAGTCACGTGAACAGTGCATGATCAGTCATGTGATCAGTGGTATGACCAGCCACGTGATCAGTGCATGATCAGTCACGTGACCAGTGCATGATCAGTCACGTGATCAGTGTATGATCAGCCACGTGATCAGTGTATGATCAACCAAATGATCAGTGAATGATCAATTACGTGATCAGTGCATGATCAGCCACGTGATCAGTGAATGATCAGTCACGTGATCAGTGCATGGTCAGTCACGTGATCAGTGCATGATCATCCACAGTGATCAGTGCATGTGGAGTCATGTAGACAATGCATGATAGTGCCGTGATCAGTCACGATCAGTGCCCGTGATGAGTGTCATGATCAGCCAAGTGATCAGTGCAGATAGCTATGTGATCAGTGCATGATCAGCCACGTCATCAGTGCATGATAGCCACGTGAGCAGTGCATACAATTACGTGATCAGTGCATGCGCAATCACGTGATCAGTGCATGAGGAGGCCACGTGATCAGTGGCATGATTATTCACGTGATAGGAGTGTGATCAGCCACGTGAACAGTGCATGCTCAGTCACGTGATCAGGGCCTGCTGAGCTGCGTGATTACTGGTCTGCTCATCTGCTTGACAATTGCCAGCTGAGCTGTACGATTTCGGCCTGTCATCTCCTTGACAATTGCCACCTGTGCTGGATAAGTCCTGCCGCTCATCTACTTCATTATTGCCAGCTGAGCAGCATGATTTCTCAACAGCTGAGTTCCCATGATTATAGCCTGCTGACTGATTCCTGCCTACTCAGCTATTTGTTCATTTGCCTGCAGATGCACATGATCAGTGTGTGACACCAAACATGATCAGCACATGATCAGTCACATGATGAATGCATGATAAGCCAGGTGATCAGTGCATGATCAATTATGTGATCAGTGCATGATCAGTCATGTGAACAGTACATGGTAGCTGGGTGATCATTGCATGATCAGCCACGTGAGCAGTGCATGATAGCCACGTGATCAGTGCATGATCAGTCACGTGATCTGGGCATGATCAGTCACGTGATCAGTGCATGATCAGTTACCTGATCAGTGCATGATCAGTCACGTGACCAGTGCATGGCAGCTACGTGATCATTGCATGATCAGCCAAGTGATCAGTGCATGATAGCCACGTGATCAGGTGCATGATAGCCACGTGATCAGTGCAATGATCAGTCACGTGATACGTGTGTGATCAGCCACGTGATCAGTGCATGTTATCCACGTGATCAGTGCAGGATAGCCACGTGATCACTTCATGATTATTTACGTGATCTGTACATGATCAGTCCACGTGATACGTGTGTGATCAGCCACCGGATCAGTGCGTGATGAGCCATGTGATCAGTGCAGGATCAATTAACGTGATCAGTGCATTGATCAGGTCACATGACCAGGTACCATGGTTGCTACGTGAATACACCCTGCCGTGATCAGCCACGTGATCATGGGCATGATAGCCACGTGATCAGTGCATGATAGCCACATGATCAGGTTGCATGAGAGCCCACGTGATCAGTTGGCATGATCAGTCAACGTGAGTACATGTGTGATCAGCCACGGTGGATCACTGGCATGATGAAGCCACGTGATCAGTGCAGGACCAATTTCGTGATCAGTGGCATGAATCAGTCACGTGGACAGTACATGGGTTCTACGTTGAATCCTTCGCATGATCAGCCACGTGAAGCAGGAGCCCTGATAGCCCCGTGATCAGTGCAATGATCAGTCACAGTGAGTTCAGTCATGATCAGTCCACTTGAACCAGGTGCATGATCATTTACGTGATCTGTTGCCATGATCAGTCACGTGACCAGTATATGGTAGCTACGTGATCATTCTTTGACGAGCCACGTGAGGCCAGTGCATGATAGCCACGTGATGTGTGCATGATCAGTTACGTGAGGCAGTCTATGATCAGCCACGTGATCAGTGCATGATATCCAAGTGATCAATGCATGATCAATCACGTGATAAGTGTATGATCAGCCACGTGAACAGTGCATGCTCAGTCACGTGATCAGGGCCTGCTGAGCTGCGTGATTACTGTCTGCTCATCTGCTTGACAATTGCCCAGCTGAGCTGCACGATTCCTGCCTGTCATCTGCCTTGACAATTTGCCAGCTGTGCTGCGTAATTCCTGCCTGCTCAGCTGCTTGATTATTGCCAGCTGAGCAGCATGATTCCTCACAGCTGAGTTCCATGATTATTGCCTGCTGACTGTATGATTCGTGCCTACTCAGCTCTTTGGTTTATTGCCTCCAGAGGCACATGATCAGTGTATGATAGCAAACATGATCAGCGCATGATCAGTCACATGATCAGCGCCATTAAGTCACGTGATCACTACATGATAGTCATTGTGGATCAGTCCATGCTCAGTCACGGTATCAGTGCACGATCAGCCACGTGATCAGTGCATGATCTTTCACATGATTAGTGGTATGATCATCCACGTGATCAGTGCATGGGCAGTCATGTGATCAGTGCATGATATAGACGTGATCAGTGCATGATAGCAACGAGATCAGTGCATGATCAGTCACGTGTCAGTGCATGATCAGTCACGTGAACAGTGCATGATAAGTCACCTGATCAGTGAATGATCAATTACGTGATCAGTGCATGAATCAGTCACCCTGATGGGTGTATGATCATTCACGTGCTGTACATGGTAGCTACATGATCATTGCATGATCAGCCACGTGAGTAGTGCACGATAGCCACGTGATCACTGCATGATCAGTCACGTGATCAGTGCATGATCAGTAACCTGATGGGTGTATGATCATTCAGCATGGACCGGGTACATGGTAGCTATAAGATCAGTGTATGACCAGCCATGTGATAAGTGCATGATAGCCACGTGATCAGTGCATGATCAGCCAAGTGATCAGTGCATGATACCACGTGATCAGTGCATGATAGCCACGTGATCAGTGCATGATCAGTCACGTGATACGTGTGTGATCAGCCACGTGATCAGTGCATGTTATCCACGTGATCAGTGCAGGATAGCCACGTGATCACTTCATGATTATTACGTGATCTGTACATGATCAGTCACGTGATACGTGTGTGATCAGCCACGGATCAGTGCGTGATGAGCCATGTGACAGTGCAGGATCAATTACGTGATCAGTGCATGATCAGTCACATGACCAGTACATGGTTTGCTACGTGATCACTGCGTGATCAGCCACGTGATCAGTGCATGATAGCCACGTTATCAGTGCATGATAGCCACATGATCAGTGCATGAGAGCCACGTGATCAGTGCATGATCAGTCACGTGATACATTGTGTGATCAGCCACGTGATCACTGCATGATGAGCCACGTGATCAGTGCAGGATCAATTTCGTGATCAGTGCATGATCAGTCACGTGACCAGTACATGGTTGCTACGTGATCCTTGCATGATCAGCCACGTGAGCAGAGCATGATAGCCACGTGATCAGTGCATGATCAGTCACGTGATCAGTACATGATCAGTCACTTGAACAGTGGCATGATCATTTACGTGATCTGTGCATGATCAGTCACGTGACCAGTATATGGTAGCTACGTGATCATTCTTTGACGAGCCACGTGAGCAGTGCATGATAGCCACGTGATGTGTGCATGATCAGTTACGTGAGCAGTCTATGATCAGCCACGTGATCAGTGCATGATATCCAAGTGATCAATGCATGATCAATCACGTGATAAGTGTAAGATCAGCCACGTGAACAGTGCATGCTCAGTCACGTGATCAGGGCCTGCTGAGCTGCGTGATTACTGTCTGCTCATCTGCTTGACAATTGCCAGCTGAGCTGCACGATTCCTGCCTGTCATCTGCTTGACAATTGCCAGCTGTGCTGCGTAATTCCTGCCTGCTCAGCTGCTTGATTATTGCCAGCTGAGCAGCATGATTCCTCACAGCTGAGTTCCATGATTATTGCCTGCTGACTGTATGATTCGTGCCTACTCAGCTCTTTGTTATTGCCTCCAGAGGCACATGATCAGTGTATGATAGCAAACATGATCAGCGCATGATCAGTCACATGATCAGCGCCATTAAGTCACGTGATCACTACATGATAGTCATGTGATCAGTCCATGCTCAGTCACGGTATCAGTGCACGATCAGCCACGTGATCAGTGCATGATCTTTCACATGATTAGTGGTATGATCATCCACGTGATCAGTGCATGGGCAGTCATGTGATCAGTGCATGATATAGACGTGATCAGTGCATGATAGCAACGAGATCAGTGCATGATCAGTCACGTGATCAGTGCATGATCAGTCACGTGAACAGTGCATGATAAGTCACCTGATCAGTGAATGATCAATTACGTGATCAGTGCATGATCAGTCACCTGATGGGTGTATGATCATTCACGTGACCTGTACATGGTAGCTACATGATCATTGCATGATCAGCCACGTGAGTAGTGCACGATAGCCACGTGATCACTGCATGATCAGTCACGTGATCAGTGCATGATCAGTAACCTGATGGGTGTATGATCATTCACATGACCGGTACATGGTAGCTATAAGATCAGTGTATGACCAGCCATGTGATAAGTGCATGATAGCCACGTGATCAGTGCATGATCAGCCAAGTGATCAGTGCATGATCAGTCAAGTGATCAGTGCATGATCGCCACATGATCAGTGCATGATCAATTACGTCATCAGTGCATGATCAGTCACGTGACCAGTACATGGTAGCTGCGTGATCAGTGTATGACCAGCAAGTGATCAGTGCATGATAGCCACGTGATCAGTGCATGATCAGTCACGTGATCAGTGCATGATCAGCCACATTATCACTGCATGATAATTCACGTCATCAGTGCATGATCAGTCACGTGACCAGTACATGCTAGCTGCGTGATCATTGCATGATCAGCCAAGTAGCAGTGCATGATAGCCACATGATCAAGTGCATGATCAGTCACGTGAATCAGTGGATGATAATTACGTGATCAGTGCATGATCAGTCACGTGACCAGTACATGGTAGCTACGTGATCATTGCATGATCAGCCACGTGATCAGTGCATGATAGCCACGTGATCAGTGCATGATCAATCACGTGATCAGTGTCATGATCAGCCACGTGAACAGTGCATGCTCAGTCACGTGATCAGGGCCTGCTGAGCTGCGTGATACTGTCTGCTCATCTGCTTGACAATTGCCATTTGAGCTGGCACGATTCCTGCCTGTCATCTGCTTGACAATTGCCAGCTGTGCTTGCGTAATTCCTGCCTGCTCAACTGCTTGATTATTGCCAGCTGAGCAGCATGATTCCTCACACCTGAGTTCCATGATTATTCGCCTGCTGACTGTTTGATTCGTGCCTACTCAGCTCTTTGTTTATTGCCTCCAGAGGCACATGATCAGTGTATGATAACAACATGATCAGCGCATGATCAGTCACATGATCAGAGCATTAAGTCACGTGATCACTACATGATAGTCATGTGATCAGTCCATGCTCAGTCACGGTATCAGTGCATGATCAACCACGTGATCAGTGCACGATAGCCAGGTAATGAGTGCATGATAGCCAGATTCGATCAGTGCATTATCAGTCACGTGATCAGTGTATGATCAGCCAAGTTATCAGTGCATGATAGCCAACTGATCAGTAGATGATCCAGTCACCGTGATCAGTGCATGGTCCAGTCACGTGATCATTGCATGATCAGCCGCGTGAATAGTGCATGATCAATAATGTGATCAGTTCATGATCAGTCACGTGATCAGTACATGATCAGTCACGAACAGTGCATATCAGTCATGATCAGTGTATGACACCAAGTGATCAGTGCATGATCAGTCACGTGACCAGTGCATGATCAGTCACGTGATCAGTGTATGATCAGCCACGTGATCAGTGTATGATCAACCAATGATCAGTGATGATCATTACGTATCAGTGCATGTCATCACGTGATCATTGCATATCAGCCGTGATAGGCATGATCAATATGATCAGTTCATGATCAGTCATGTATCAGTACATGATCAGTCCTGAGTGCATGATCAGTCATGTGATCAGTGTATGACAGCCACGTGATCAGTGCATGATCAGTCACGTGACCAGTGCATGATCAGTCACGTGATCAGTGTATGATCAGCCACGTGATCAGTGTATGATCAACCAAATGATCAGTGAATGATCAATTACGTGATCAGTGCATGATCAGCCACGTGATCAGTGAATGATCAGTCACGTGATCAGTGCATGGTCAGTCACGTGATCAGTGCATGATCATTCACGTGATCAGTGCATGTGGAGTCATGTAGACAATGCATGATAGTGCCGTGATCAGTGCACGATCAGTCCCGTGATGAGTGTATGATCAGCCAAGTGATCAGTGCAAGATAGCTATGTGATCAGTGCATGATCAGCCACGTCATCAGTGCATGATAGCCACGTGAGCAGTGCATACAATTACGTGATCAGTGCATGTGCAATCACGTGATCAGTGCATGAGAGCCACGTGATCAGTGCATGATTATTCACGTGATAGGAGTGTGATCAGCCACGTGAACAGTGCATGCTCAGTCACGTGATCAGGGCCTGCTGAGCTGCGTGATTACTGTCTGCTCATCTGCTTGACAATTGCCAGCTGAGCTGTACGATTTCGGCCTGTCATCTCCTTGACAATTGCCACCTGTGCTGCATAAGTCCTGCCTGCTCATCTACTTCATTATTGCCAGCTGAGCAGCATGATTTCTCAAAGCTGAGTTCCATGATTATAGCCTGCTGACTGATTCCTGCCTACTCAGCTATTTGTTCATTGCCTGCAGATGCACATGATCAGTGTGTGACACCAAACATGATCAGCACATGATCAGTCACATGATGAATGCATGATAAGCCAGGTGATCAGTGCATGATCAATTATGTGATCAGTGCATGATCAGTCATGTGAACAGTACATGGTAGCTGGGTGATCATTGCATGATCAGCCACGTGAGCAGTGCATGATAGCCACGTATCATGCATGATCAGTCACGTGATCGGGCATGATCAGTCACGTGATCAGTGCATGATCAGTTACCTGATCAGTGCATGATCAGTCACGTGACCAGTGCATGGCAGCTACGTGATCATTGCATGATCAGCCAAGTGATCATGCTGCATGATAGCCACGTGATCAGTGCATGATAGCCACGTGATCAGTGCATGATCAGTCACGTCAGTAGCGATGTGAATCAGGCACGTTGACAGTGGCAACGGATCAGCTACACGAGTCAGTGCATGTATATCCACGGATCAGTCTGCAGGATAAGCCCACCGTGAATCACTTTCATGATTATTTTGCACGTGATCTGTACATGATCAGTCACGTGATACGTGTGTGAGTCAGCCCGGATCAGTGCGTGATGAGCCATGTGATCAGTGCAGGAATCAATTACTGTGATCACGTGCATGATCCAGTCACGTACCAGTGCATCCAGTATCAGTGGCGTTGATCAGTGATCGGATCAGCCAGGTGATCAGCCACTTGTGATCAGGTGCAAATCGATAAGCCGTGACAATTACTGCATGAGTCTGGATGATCATCACTGCAGTGGATCGTTGGATAAGTCCCACGTGATCAGTCACATGTGTCAGGTCATGATGACACAATTGCGCATGTGATCAGACGTGATCTGTTGCCAGATGACCGTCCACCAACGTTAGATCACCACCATCGTGCGCGTCCCAGCGTGCATCATTCTCCATCAACGAGCCACGGTAGCTCAGTGATATCAGCTCGACGTTGTGTGACAGTGATTGCGTTACTGTGATCAGAAGTGATCATGCCACTGACCAGTGGATGCCAGAGCTGATCCACGTGATCAGTGCGATGATCAGTCACGTGATCAGTACATGATCAGTCACTTGAACAGTGCATGATCATTTACGTGATCTGTGCATGATCAGTCACGTGACCAGTATATGGTAGCTACGTGATCATTCTTTGACGAGCCACGTGAGCAGTGCATGATAGCCACGTGATGTGTGCATGGTCATGTTACCGGTTGAGCCAGTGTGCTATGATCAGCCACTGTGATCAGGGCCTATGAATATCCATGTTGTATCCAGTGCATGGGATCAAGTCAACGTTGAGTAAGTGTAATGGATCAGCCTCAGCAGTGAAGGACAGTGCCAATGCTTCAGTCAACGTGATCCGGGCCTGCTGAGCTGCGTGATTAAGCTGTCTGCTCATCTGCTTGACAATTGCCAGCTGAGCTGCACGATTCCTGCCTGTCATCTGCTTGACCAATTGCCCAGCTGTGCTGCGTTAATTCTGCCTGCTCAGGCTGCTTGATTATTGCCAGCTGAGCAGCATGATTCCTCACAGCTGAGTTCCATGATTATTGCCTGCTGACTGTTTGATTCGTGCCTACTCAGCTTCTTTGTTTATTGCCCTCCATCAGACCACTATTGATCAGTGGTGGTATGATAGCAAACATGCATCAGCGCATGATCAGTCCACATGCATCAGCCGCCCACTTTAAGTCACGTGATCACTTACAATTGATAGTCATGTGATCAGTCCATGCTCAGTCACGGTATCAGTTGCATGATCAGCCCCACGTGATCAGTGCCATGATCTGTCACTCATGATTAGTGTATTGATCATCCCACCGTGATCAGTGCATGGGCAGTCATGTGATCAGTGCATGATATAGACGTGATCAGTGCATGATAGCAACGAGATCAGTGCATGATCAGTCACGTGATCAGTGCATGATCAGTCACGTGAACAGTGCATGATAAGTCACCTGATCAGTGAATGATCAATTACGTGATCAGTGCATGATCAGTCACCTGATGGGTGTATGATCATTCACGTGACCTGTACATGGTAGCTACATGATCATTGCATGATCAGCCACGTGAGTAGTGCACGATAGCCACGTGATCACTGCATGATCAGTCACGTGATCAGTGCATGATCAGTAACCTGATGGGTGTATGATCATTCACATGACCGGTACATGGTAGCTATAAGATCAGTGTATGACCAGCCATGTGATAAGTGCATGATAGCCACGTGATCAGTGCATGATCAGCCAAGTGATCAGTGCATGATAGCCACGTGATCAGTGCATGATAGCCACGTGATCAGTGCATGATCAGTCACGTGATACGTGTGTGATCAGCCACGTGATCAGTGCATGTTATCCACGTGATCAGTGCAGGATAGCCACGTGATCACTTCATGATTATTTACGTGATCTGTACATGATCAGTCACGTGATACGTGTGTGATCAGCCAACGGATCAGTGCGTGATGAGCCATGTGATCAGTGCAGGATCAATTACGTGATCAGTGCATGATCAGTCACATGACCAGTACATGGTTGCTACGTGATCACTGCGTGATCAGCCACGTGATCAGTGCATGATAGCCACGTGATCAGTGCATGATAGCCACATGATCAGTGCATGAGAGCCACGTGATCAGTGCATGATCAGTCACGTGATACATGTGTGATCAGCCACGTGATCACTGCATGATGAGCCACGTGATCAGTGCAGGATCAATTTCGTGATCAGTGCATGATCAGTCACGTGACCAGTACATGGTTGCTACGTGATCCTTGCATGATCAGCCACGTGAGCAGAGCATGATAGCCACGTGATCAGTGCATGATCAGTCACGTGATCAGTACATGATCAGTCACTTGAACAGTGCATGATCATTTACGTGATCTGTGCATGATCAGTCACGTGACCAGTATATGGTAGCTACGTGATCATTCTTTGACGAGCCACGTGAGCAGTGCATGATAGCCACGTGATGTGTGCATGATCAGTTACGTGAGCAGTCTATGATCAGCCACGTGATCAGTGCATGATATCCAAGTGATCAATGCATGATCAATCACGTGATAAGTGTATGATCAGCCACGTGAACAGTGCATGCTCAGTCACGTGATCAGGGCCTGCTGAGCTGCGTGATTACTGTCTGCTCATCTGCTTGACAATTGCCAGCTGAGCTGCACGATTCCTGCCTGTCATCTGCTTGACAATTGCCAGCTGTGCTGCGTAATTCCTGCCTGCTCAGCTGCTTGATTATTGCCAGCTGAGCAGCATGATTCCTCACAGCTGAGTTCCATGATTATTGCCTGCTGACTGTATGATTCGTGCCTACTCAGCTCTTTGTTTATTGCCTCCAGAGGCACATGATCAGTGTATGATAGCAAACATGATCAGCGCATGATCAGTCACATGATCAGCGCCATTAAGTCACGTGATCACTACATGATAGTCATGTGATCAGTCCATGCTCAGTCACGGTATCAGTGCACGATCAGCCACGTGATCAGTGCATGATCTTTCACATGATTAGTGTATGATCATCCACGTGATCAGTGCATGGGCAGTCATGTGATCAGTGCATGATATAGACGTGATCAGTGCATGATAGCAACGAGATCAGTGCATGATCAGTCACGTGATCAGTGCATGATCAGTCACGTGAACAGTGCATGATAAGTCACCTGATCAGTGAATGATCAATTACGTGATCAGTGCATGATCAGTCACCTGATGGGTGTATGATCATTCACGTGACCTGTACATGGTAGCTACATGATCATTGCATGATCAGCCACGTGAGTAGTGCACGATAGCCACGTGATCACTGCATGATCAGTCACGTGATCAGTGCATGATCAGTAACCTGATGGGTGTATGATCATTCACATGACCGGTACATGGTAGCTATAAGATCAGTGTATGACCAGCCATGTGATAAGTGCATGATAGCCACGTGATCAGTGCATGATCAGCCAAGTGATCAGTGCATGATCAGTCAAGTGATCAGTGCATGATCCGCCACATGATCAGTGCATGATCAATTACGTCATCAGTGCATGATCAGTCACGTGACCAGTACATGGTAGCT
>NW_020191567.1:0-45967 GCF_002263795.3 Bos taurus
ATCTTGCACTAATCACGTTGCTTATCATGCATTGATCAGGTTGCTATCATGCACTGATCACATGCCTGATCATGCACTGATCTCGATACTGATCATGCACTGGTCACGTGGCTAACATGCACTGATCACCTGGCTGATCATACACTGATCAAGTGACTGATCATGCACTGATCACGTGACTGTGCATGCCCTGATCACGTGGCTAATCATGCAGTGATCACGTTGCGCATCATGCACTGATCACATGACAGCACATGAACTGATCACGTGGACATTATACACTGCTCAAGTGACAGATCATGCACTAATCACATGAATGATCATGCACTGATCACGTGGCTATCATGTACTGATCACGTGGCTAATCATACAGAGATCAAATGGCTGATCATGCACTGATTACGTGGCTGATCATGCACAGATCACGTAGCTATCATGCACTGATCACATGGCTATCATGCACTGATCCCGTGGCTGATCATGCACTGATCACGTGACTTATCAGGCACTAGTCATGTGGTTATCATGCACTGATCACGTGGCTGATCATACACTGATCACGTGACTGATCATGCACTGATCACCTGTCTGATCATGCACTGATCACCTGACTGATCATACACTATTCACGTATCTGGGCATGCACTGAGCACATGGCTGATTATGCACAGATCAAGTGGCTGATCATGCGCTGATCACGTGGCTACCATGCACTGCTCAGGTGGCTATCATGCACTGATCACGTGGCTGATCATACACTGATCATGTGACTGCACATGAACTGATCACGTGGCTATCATGCACTGATCACCTGTCTACCGTGAACTGATCACGTGACTGCCCATGAACTGATCACGTACCTGTTCATGCACTGTTTTCGTGGCTCTCATGCATTGATCACGTGGCTGATCTTCCATTGATCACGTGACTGATTATGCACTGATTGCGTAGCTGTCATGCACTGATCACATGAGTTCGCATGCCCTGATCACGTGGCTATCATGCACTGATCACGTGGCTAATCATACATTGATCACGTAAACTCATCATGCACTGATCACGAAGCTGATCTTAAAACTGATCACGTGCCTGTGCATGCACTGATCATGTGGCTGATCATGCACAGATCATGTGGCAGATCATGCACTCATCACGGTGGTTAATCATACACTAACCACGTGGCTGCATCATGCCACTAATCACGTTGCAGATCATTCCACTGATCACGTGGCTGATCATACACTGATCACGTCGCTCATCATGCACTGATCACGTCGCAGATCATACACTAACCACGTGGCTGATCATGCACTAATCACGTTGGAGATCATTCACTGATCACGTGGCTGATCATACACTGATCACGTTGCTTATCATGCACTTATCACGTGGCTGATCATGCACTGCTTCATGTGACTGGGCATGCACTGATCACGTAGATATCATACATTGATCACGTGTCTATCATGCACTGAACACATGGGACTGATCATACAATTATCACATGACTGCACATTCACTGATCACGTGGCTGACCATAACAGTGATCACGTGGCTGATCATGCACTGATACATGGCTGATCATGCACTGATCACGTAGCTTTCATGCACTGATCACCTGGCTATCATGCAGTGAATCCCATGCCTGATCATGCACTGATCTTAATACGCATCATGAACTGGTCACGTGGCTATCATGCACTGATCACCAGGCTGATCATACACTGATCACGTGACTGATCATACACTGATCACGTGCCTATCATGCACTTATCACGTGACTGTTCATGCACTAATCAACTGGCTGATCATGCACTGATCACGAACCTGATCATACACTGATCACGTGACTGTGCATGCACTGATCACATGGCTGATCAGGCACTGATCACGTGGCTGATCATGCACTGATCACGTGGGCTGATCATGCACTGATCACGAAGCTGATCATACACTGATCACCTCACTGTGCATGCACTGATCACATGGCTGATCATGCACTGATCACGTGGCTGATCATGCGCTGATCACGTGGCTAATCATGCACTAATCACGTTGCTTACCATGCTCTGATCAAGTGGCTGTCAGGCACTGATCACATGGCTGACCATACATTGATCACATGACTACGCAGCACTGATCACGTGACAGATCATGCACTGATCACGTGGCTATCATGCACTGATCACGTTTCTATCATGCACTGATCACGTGACTGTGCATTAACTGAACACGTACCTGTTCATACACTGTTTACGTGGCTATCATGCACTGATTCAAGTGGCTGATCATGCATTGATCAAGTGACTGATTATGCACTGATTGTGTAGCTGTCATGCACTGATCACATGGACTGCGCATGCCATGATCACGTGACAGATCATGCACTGATCACATTGCGTATCATGCACTGATCACATGACGGCGCATGAACTCATTCACGTGGATATTATACACTGATCAAGTGACAGAAAATTCACTAATTACGTGACTGATCATGAACTGATCACGTGGCTATCATGCACTGATCACGTGGCTGATCATACACTGATCACGAGACTGATCATGAGCTGATCACGTGCCTGATAATGCACTGATCACGTGCCTGATCATGCACTGATCAGGTGACTGATCATGCACTAATCACGTGACTATGCATTGCACTGATCACATGGTTTATGATGCACTGCTCAGGTGGGTGATCGTGCACTGATCACGTGGCTGGTCATACACTGATCACGTGGCTGATCATGCATTAATCACGTTGTGGATCATGCACTGATCACGTGGCTGATAATAGAGTGATCACGTGGCTGATCATGCACCTGATCGCGTGGAGGATCATACAATGATCACATGACTGATCATGCTCTGATCAAGAGCCTGACCATGCACTCATCACGTGGCTGATCATACACTGATCACGTGATTGTGCATACACTGATCACGTGACAGATCATGCACGGATCACGTGGCTATCATGCACTGATCACCTGTCTATCATGCAGTGATCACGTGACTGCGCATGAAACTGATCACGTACCTGTCCATGTACTGTTTTTCGTGGCTATCATGCACTGATCACGTGGCTGATCGTGCATTGATCACGTGGCTGATTAGGCACTGATTGCGTAGCTGTCATGCACTGATCACATGAGTTCCCATGCCATGATTTCGTGACTGACCATGCACTGATCACGTGGCTATCATGCACTGACCACGTGGCTAATCATACATTGATCACGTAACTCATCATGCACTGATCATGAAGCTGATCTTACACTGATCACGTGACTGTGCATGCACTGATCACGTGGCTGATCATGCACTGTTCACGTATTTGTAGGCAATGATCACGTGGCTATCATGCACTTATCACGTATCTATCATGCACTGAACACGTGGCTGATCATACACTGATCATGTGACTGCTGTTGCACAAATCACGTGACTGCACATTCACTGATCACGTTATTGAAGGCAATGATAACGTGGCTGATCCTGCACTGCTCATGTGACTGGAGCATGCACTGATCACGTAGATATCATGCATTGATCACTTGTCTATCATGCACTGAACACATGGCTGATCATACACTGATCACGTGACTGCACATGCACTGATCACGTGGCTGACCATACAGTGATCATGTGGCTGATCATGCACTGATTAAGTGGCTGATCATGCACAGATCCCGTAGCTATCATGCACTGATCCCATGGCTATCATGCACTGATCCCATGGATGATTATGCACTGATCTCGAGACTGATCATGCACTGGTCACGTGGCTATCATGCACTGATAACCTGGCTGATCATACACTGATGACGTGACGGATCATGCACTGATCACGTCCCTGATCATGCACTTATCACGTGACTGATCATGCACTGATCTCGTGACTGATTATGCACTTATCACGTGACTGATCATGCACTGATCACGTGACTGATCATGCACTGATCACGTGCCTGATCATGCACTGCTCACGTGACTAATCATGCACTGATCACGAAGCTGATCATACACTGATTACGTGGCTGATCACACACTGATCACTTGACTGATCATGCACTTATCACGAAGCTGAGAATACACTGATGACTTGACTGAGCATGAACTGATCACGTGGCTGATCATGCACTGATCACGTGGTTGATCATGCTCTGATAACCTGGCTATCATACACTGATAACGTGCCTGATCATGCACTGATCTCGTGGCTGATCATGCACTAAACACGTTGCTTATCATGTACTGATCATGTGGCTATCATGCAATGATCACGTGGCTGATCATACACTGATCACGTGACTGATCAAGCACTGATCACGTGACTGATCAAGCACTGATCACGTGTCTGATCATGCACTAATCACGATGCTTATCAGGCACTGATCAGGTGGCTATCATGCACTGATCACGTGGCTGATCATAACTGACCACGTGACTTCCCATGCACTGATCACATGTCTATCATGCACTGATCACGTGACTGCTCATGCACTGATTATGTGGATGATCATACACTGATCACGTGAATGATCATGCACTGATCACGTGACTGATCTTGCACTGATCACGTGACTGCATGTACACTGATTATTGGATGATCATACACTGATCACGTGACTGATCATGCACTGAACACATGGCTGATCATACACTGATCACGTGACTGCACATGCCCTGATCACGTGGCTTATCATACAGTGATCACGTGGCTGATCATGCACTGATTACGTGGCTGACCATGCGCTGATCACGTAGCTATCATGCACTGAACAGATGGCTATCATTCACTGATCCCATGGCTGATCATGCACTGATTTCCTGACTGATCATGCACTGATCTCGTGACGGATCATGAAATGATCACGTGGATGATCATGCACTGATCATGAAGCTGATCATACACTGATCACATGACTGTGCATGCACTGATCACATGGCTGATCATGCACTTATTACGTGACTGATCATGCACTGATCACGTGGCTGATCATGCACTGATCACGAAGCTGATCATACACTGATCACGTGACTGTGCATGCACTGATCACATGGCTGAACATACACTGATCACATGACTGCGCATGCACTGATCACGTGAAAGATCATGCACTGATCACGTGGCTTATCATGCACTGATCTCGTGGCTGATCATGCACTGATAACCTGGTTATCATACACTGATCACGTGACTAATCATGCACTCTTCACGTGCCTGATCATGCACTGATCACGTGGGTGATCATGCTCTGATAACGAGGCTGACCATACACTGATCACGTGACTGTGCGTGCACTGACAACGTGGTTGATCTTGCACTGAACACGTGGTGATCATGCACTGATTACGTGGCTGATCATACACTGATCACGTGACTGATCATGCACTCTTCACGTGCCTGATGGTGCACTGATCACGTGGCTGATCATGGACTGATTACGAAGCTGATCATACACTGATCTCGTGACTGTGCATGCACTGATCACGTGGCTGATCATGCACTGATCACGCGGGTGATCATTCACTGATCACATGGCTGATCATAGACTGATAAAGTGGCTTATCATGTACTAATCACGTTGTGGATCATGCACTGATAACGTGGCTGATCATACACTGATAACGTCGCTGATCATGCACGGATCACGTGGCTGATCGTACACTGATCACATGACAGATCATGCACTGATCACGTGCCTGATCATGCACTGATCACGTGGCTGATCATGCACTGCTCATGTGACTGAGCATGCACAGATCACGTAGATATCATGCATTATCACTTGTCTATCATGCACTGAACACATGGCTGATCATTCACTGATCACGTAACTGCACATGCAGTGATCACGTGGCTGTTCAGGCACTGATCACATGGCTGATCATGCACTGATCACGTGGCTGATCATGCACTGATCACGTGGCTATCATGCCCTGATCACGTGGCTGATCATGCACTGATCACGTGGCTGTTCAGGCACTGATCACGTGCCTCATCTTGCACTGATCACGTGGCTGATCATGCACTAATCACGTGGCTATCATGCCCTGATCACGTTGCTGATCATATACTGATCACGTGACTGATCATGCACTGATCACGTGTCTGATCGTACACTGATCATGTGGCTGATCTTGCACTAATCACGTTGCTTATCATGCATTGATCAGGTTGCTATCATGCACTGATCACATGCCTGATCATGCACTGATCTCGATACTGATCATGCACTGGTCACGTGGCTAACATGCACTGATCACCTGGCTGATCATACACTGATCAAGTGACTGATCATGCACTGATCACGTGACTGTGCATGCCCTGATCACGTGGCTAATCATGCAGTGATCACGTTGCGCATCATGCACTGATCACATGACAGCACATGAACTGATCACGTGGACATTATACACTGCTCAAGTGACAGATCATGCACTAATCACATGAATGATCATGCACTGATCACGTGGCTATCATGTACTGATCACGTGGCTAATCATACAGAGATCAAATGGCTGATCATGCACTGATTA
Source organism: Bos taurus (assembly GCF_002263795.3). Taxonomy (NCBI): domain Eukaryota; kingdom Metazoa; phylum Chordata; class Mammalia; order Artiodactyla; family Bovidae; genus Bos; species Bos taurus. Next base: position 6,550 of record NW_020191567.1, read on the forward strand.
CGTGGCTGATCATGCACAGATCACGTAGCTATCATGCACTGAGCACATGGCTATCATGCACTGATCCCGTGGCTGATCATGCACTGATCACGTGACTTATCAGGCACTAGTCATGTGGTTATCATGCACTGATCACGTGGCTGATCATACACTGATCACGTGACTGATCATGCACTGATCACCTGTCTGATCATGCACTGATCACCTGACTGATCATACACTATTCACGTATCTGGGCATGCACTGAGCACATGGCTGATTATGCACAGATCAAGTGGCTGATCATGCGCTGATCACGTGGCTACCATGCACTGCTCAGGTGGCTATCATGCACTGATCACGTGGCTGATCATACACTGATCATGTGACTGCACATGAACTGATCACGTGGCTATCATGCACTGATCACCTGTCTACCGTGAACTGATCACGTGACTGCCCATGAACTGATCACGTACCTGTTCATGCACTGTTTTCGTGGCTCTCATGCATTGATCACGTGGCTGATCTTCCATTGATCACGTGACTGATTATGCACTGATTGCGTAGCTGTCATGCACTGATCACATGAGTTCGCATGCCCTGATCACGTGGTTATCATGCACTGATCACGTGGCTAATCATACATTGATCACGTAACTCATCATGCACTGATCACGAAGCTGATCTTAAACTGATCACGTGCCTGTGCATGCACTGATCACGTGGCTGATCATGCACAGATCATGTGGCAGATCATGCACTCATCATGTGGTTAATCATACACTAACCACGTGGCTGATCATGCATTAATCACGTTGCAGATCATTCACTGATCACGTGGCTGATCATACACTGATCACGTCGCTCATCATGCACTGATCACGTCGCAGATCATACACTAACCACGTGGCTGATCATGCACTAATCACGTTGGAGATCATTCACTGATCACGTGGCTGATCATACACTGATCACGTTGCTTATCATGCACTTATCACGTGGCTGATCATGCACTGCTCATGTGACTGGGCATGCACTGATCACGTAGATATCATACATTGATCACGTGTCTATCATGCACTGAACACATGGCTGATCATACAATTATCACGTGACTGCACATTCACTGATCACGTGGCTGACCATACAGTGATCACGTGGCTGATCATGCACTGATCACGAAGCTGATCATACACTGATCACCTCACTGTGCATGCACTGATCACATGGCTGATCATGCACTGATCACGTGGCTGATCATGCGCTGATCACGTGGCTAATCATGCACTAATCACGTTGCTTACCATGCTCTGATCAAGTGGCTGTCATGCACTGATCACATGGCTGACCATACACTGATCACATGACTACGCAGGCACTGATCACGTGACAGATCATGCACTGATCACGTGGCTATCATGCACTGATCACGTTTCTATCATGCACTGATCACGTGACTGTGCATTAACTGAACACGTACCTGTTCATACACTGTTTACGTGGCTATCATGCACTGATCAAGTGGCTGATCATGCATTGATCAAGTGACTGATTATGCACTGATTGTGTAGCTGTCATGCACTGATCACATGACTGCGCATGCCATTGATCACGTGACAGATCATGCACTGATCACATTGCGTATCATGCACTGATCACATGACGGCGCATGAACTCATCACGTGGATATTATACACTGATCAAGTGACAGAAAATTCACTAATTACGTGACTGATCATGAACTGATCACGTGGCTATCATGCACTGATCACGTGACTGATCATACACTAGTCACGTGGCTATCATGCACTGATCACGTGGCTGATCATACACTGATCAGGAGACTGATCATGAGCTGATCACGTGCCTGATCATGCACTGATCACGTGCCTGATCATGCACTGATCAGGTGACTGATCATGCACTAATCACGTGCCTGATCATGCACTGATCATGTGGCTGGTCATGCACTGATCACGAGGCTGATCATACACTAATCACGTGACTATGCATGCACTGATCACATGGTTTATGATGCACTGCTCAGGTGGGTGATCGTGCACTGATCACGTGGCTGGTCATACACTGATCACGTGGCTGATCATGCATTAATCACGTTGTGGATCATGCACTGATCACGTGGCTGATAATACAGTGATCACGTGGCTGATCATGCACTGATCGCGTGGAGGATCATACAATGATCACATGACTGATCATGCTCTGATCAAGAGCCTGACCATGCACTCATCACGTGGCTGATCATACACTGATCACGTGATTGTGCATACACTGATCACGTGACAGATCATGCACGGATCACGTGGCTATCATGCACTGATCACCTGTCTACCGTGAACTGATCACGTGACTGCCCATGAACTGATCACGTACGTGTTCATGCACTGTTTTCGTGGCTCTCATGCATTGATCACGTGGCTGATCTTCCATTGATCATGTGACTGATTATGCACTGATTGCGTAGCTGTCATGCACTGATCACATGAGTTCTCATGCCCTGATCACGTGGTTATCATGCACTGATCACGTGGCTAATCATACATTGATCACGTAACTCATCATGCACTGATCACGAAGCTGATCTTAAACTGATCACGTGCCTGTGCATGCACTGATCACGTGGCTGATCATGCACAGATCATGTGGCAGATCATGCACTCATCACGTGGTTAATCATACACTAACCACGTGGCTGATCATGCACTAATCACGTTGGAGATCATTCACTGATCACGTGGCTGATCATACACTGATCACGTTGCTTATCATGCACTTATCACGTGGCTGATCATGCACTGCTCATGTGACTGGGCATGCACTGATCACGTAGATATCATACATTGATCACGTGTCTATCATGCACTGAACACATGGCTGATCATACAAGTATCACGTGACTGCACATTCACTGATCACGTGGCTGACCATACAGTGATCACGTGGCTGATCATGCACTGATTACATGGCTGATCATGCACTGATCACGTAGCTTTCATGCACTGATCACATGGCTATCATGCAGTGATCCCATGCCTGATCATGCACTGATCTTAATACGCATCATGAACTGGTCACGTGGCTATCATGCACTGATCACCAGGCTGATCATACACTGATCACGTGACTGATCATACACTGATCACGTGCCTGATCATGCACTTATCACGTGACTGTTCATGCACTAATCAACTGGCTGATCATGCACTGATCACGAACCTGATCATACACTGATCACGTGACTGTGCATGCACTGATCACATGGCTGATCATGCACTGATCACGTGGCTGATCATGCACTGATCACGTGGCTGATCATGCACTGATCACGAAGCTGATCATACACTGATCACCTCACTGTGCATGCACTGATCACATGGCTGATCATGCACTGATCACGTGGCTGATCATGCGCTGATCACGTGGCTAATCATGCACTAATCACGTTGCTTACCATGCTCTGATCAAGTGGCTGTCAGGCACTGATCACATGGCTGACCATACACTGATCACATGACTACGCAGGCACTGATCACGTGACAGATCATGCACTGATCACGTGGCTATCATGCACTGATCACGTTTCTATCATGCACTGATCACGTGACTGTGCATTAACTGAACACGTACCTGTTCATACACTGTTTACGTGGCTATCATGCACTGATCAAGTGGCTGATCATGCATTGATCAAGTGACTGATTATGCACTGATTGTGTAGCTGTCATGCACTGATCACATGACTGCGCATGCCATGATCACGTGACAGATCATGCACTGATCACATTGCGTATCATGCACTGATCACATGACGGCGCATGAACTCATCACGTGGATATTATACACTGATCAAGTGACAGAAAATTCACTAATTACGTGACTGATCATGAACTGATCACGTGGCTATCATGCACTGATCACGTGGCTGATCATACACTGATCACGAGACTGATCATGAGCTGATCACGTGCCTGATAATGCACTGATCACGTGCCTGATCATGCACTGATCAGGTGACTGATCATGCACTAATCACGTGACTATGCATGCACTGATCACATGGTTTATGATGCACTGCTCAGGTGGGTGATCGTGCACTGATCACGTGGCTGGTCATACACTGATCACGTGGCTGATCATGCATTAATCACGTTGTGGATCATGCACTGATCACGTGGCTGATAATAGAGTGATCACGTGGCTGATCATGCACTGATCGCGTGGAGGATCATACAATGATCACATGACTGATCATGCTCTGATCAAGAGCCTGACCATGCACTCATCACGTGGCTGATCATACACTGATCACGTGATTGTGCATACACTGATCACGTGACAGATCATGCACGGATCACGTGGCTATCATGCACTGATCACCTGTCTATCATGCAGTGATCACGTGACTGCGCATGAACTGATCACGTACCTGTCCATGTACTGTTTTCGTGGCTATCATGCACTGATCACGTGGCTGATCGTGCATTGATCACGTGGCTGATTAGGCACTGATTGCGTAGCTGTCATGCACTGATCACATGAGTTCCCATGCCATGATTTCGTGACTGACCATGCACTGATCACGTGGCTATCATGCACTGACCACGTGGCTAATCATACATTGATCACGTAACTCATCATGCACTGATCATGAAGCTGATCTTACACTGATCACGTGACTGTGCATGCACTGATCACGTGGCTGATCATGCACTGTTCACGTATTTGTAGGCAATGATCACGTGGCTATCATGCACTTATCACGTATCTATCATGCACTGAACACGTGGCTGATCATACACTGATCATGTGACTGCTGTTGCACAAATCACGTGACTGCACATTCACTGATCACGTTATTGAAGGCAATGATAACGTGGCTGATCCTGCACTGCTCATGTGACTGAGCATGCACTGATCACGTAGATATCATGCATTGATCACTTGTCTATCATGCACTGAACACATGGCTGATCATACACTGATCACGTGACTGCACATGCACTGATCACGTGGCTGACCATACAGTGATCATGTGGCTGATCATGCACTGATTAAGTGGCTGATCATGCACAGATCCCGTAGCTATCATGCACTGATCCCATGGCTATCATGCACTGATCCCATGGATGATTATGCACTGATCTCGAGACTGATCATGCACTGGTCACGTGGCTATCATGCACTGATAACCTGGCTGATCATACACTGATGACGTGACGGATCATGCACTGATCACGTCCCTGATCATGCACTTATCACGTGACTGATCATGCACTGATCTCGTGACTGATTATGCACTTATCACGTGACTGATCATGCACTGATCACGTGACTGATCATGCACTGATCACGTGCCTGATCATGCACTGCTCACGTGACTGATCATGCACTTATCACGAAGCTGAGAATACACTGATGACTTGACTGAGCATGAACTGATCACGTGGCTGATCATGCACTGATCACGTGGTTGATCATGCTCTGATAACCTGGCTATCATACACTGATAACGTGCCTGATCATGCACTGATCTCGTGGCTGATCATGCACTAAACACGTTGCTTATCATGTACTGATCATGTGGCTATCATGCAATGATCACGTGGCTGATCATACACTGATCACGTGACTGATCAAGCACTGATCACGTGACTGATCAAGCACTGATCACGTGTCTGATCATGCACTAATCACGATGCTTATCAGGCACTGATCAGGTGGCTATCATGCACTGATCACGTGGCTGATCATAACTGACCACGTGACTTCCCATGCACTGATCACATGTCTATCATGCACTGATCACGTGACTGCTCATGCACTGATTATGTGGATGATCATACACTGATCACGTGAATGATCATGCACTGATCACGTGACTGATCTTGCACTGATCACGTGACTGCATGTACACTGATTATTGGATGATCATACACTGATCACGTGACTGATCATGCACTGAACACATGGCTGATCATACACTGATCACGTGACTGCACATGCCCTGATCACGTGGCTTATCATACAGTGATCACGTGGCTGATCATGCACTGATTACGTGGCTGACCATGCGCTGATCACGTAGCTATCATGCACTGAACAGATGGCTATCATTCACTGATCCCATGGCTGATCATGCACTGATTTCCTGACTGATCATGCACTGATCTCGTGACGGATCATGAAATGATCACGTGGATGATCATGCACTGATCATGAAGCTGATCATACACTGATCACATGACTGTGCATGCACTGATCACATGGCTGATCATGCACTTATTACGTGACTGATCATGCACTGATCACGTGGCTGATCATGCACTGATCACGAAGCTGATCATACACTGATTACGTGACTGTGCATGCACTGATCACATGGCTGAACATACACTGATCACATGACTGCGCATGCACTGATCACGTGAAAGATCATGCACTGATCACGTGGCTTATCATGCACTGATCTCGTGGCTGATCATGCACTGATAACCTGGTTATCATACACTGATCACGTGACTAATCATGCACTCTTCACGTGCCTGATCATGCACTGATCACGTGGGTGATCATGCTCTGATAACGAGGCTGACCATACACTGATCACGTGACTGTGCGTGCACTGACAACGTGGTTGATCTTGCACTGAACACGTGGTGATCATGCACTGATTACGTGGCTGATCATACACTGATCACGTGACTGATCATGCACTCTTCACGTGCCTGATGGTGCACTGATCACGTGGCTGATCATGGACTGATTACGAAGCTGATCATACACTGATCTCGTGACTGTGCATGCACTGATCACGTGGCTGATCATGCACTGATCACGCGGTGATCATTCACTGATCACATGGCTGATCATAGACTGATAAAGTGGCTTATCATGTACTAATCACGTTGTGGATCATGCACTGATAACGTGGCTGATCATACACTGATAACGTCGCTGATCATGCACGGATCACGTGGCTGATCGTACACTGATCACATGACAGATCATGCACTGATCACGTGCCTGATCATGCACTGATCACGTGGCTGATCATGCACTGCTCATGTGACTGAGCATGCACAGATCACGTAGATATCATGCATTATCACTTGTCTATCATGCACTGAACACATGGCTGATCATTCACTGATCACGTAACTGCACATGCAGTGATCACGTGGCTGTTCAGGCACTGATCACATGGCTGATCATGCACTGATCACGTGGCTGATCATGCACTGATCACGTGGCTATCATGCCCTGATCACGTGGCTGATCATGCACTGATCACGTGGCTGTTCAGGCACTGATCACGTGCCTCATCTTGCACTGATCACGTGGCTGATCATGCACTAATCACGTGGCTATCATGCCCTGATCACGTTGCTGATCATATACTGATCACGTGACTGATCATGCACTGATCACGTGTCTGATCGTACACTGATCATGTGGCTGATCTTGCACTAATCACGTTGCTTATCATGCATTGATCAGGTTGCTATCATGCACTGATCACATGCCTGATCATGCACTGATCTCGATACTGATCATGCACTGGTCACGTGGCTAACATGCACTGATCACCTGGCTGATCATACACTGATCAAGTGACTGATCATGCACTGATCACGTGACTGTGCATGCCCTGATCACGTGGCTAATCATGCAGTGATCACGTTGCGCATCATGCACTGATCACATGACAGCACATGAACTGATCACGTGGACATTATACACTGCTCAAGTGACAGATCATGCACTAATCACATGAATGATCATGCACTGATCACGTGGCTATCATGTACTGATCACGTGGCTAATCATACAGAGATCAAATGGCTGATCATGCACTGATTACGTGGCTGATCATGCACAGATCACGTAGCTATCATGCACTGAGCACATGGCTATCATGCACTGATCCCGTGGCTGATCATGCACTGATCACGTGACTTATCAGGCACTAGTCATGTGGTTATCATGCACTGATCACGTGGCTGATCATACACTGATCACGTGACTGATCATGCACTGATCACCTGTCTGATCATGCACTGATCACCTGACTGATCATACACTATTCACGTATCTGGGCATGCACTGAGCACATGGCTGATTATGCACAGATCAAGTGGCTGATCATGCGCTGATCACGTGGCTACCATGCACTGCTCAGGTGGCTATCATGCACTGATCACGTGGCTGATCATACACTGATCATGTGACTGCACATGAACTGATCACGTGGCTATCATGCACTGATCACCTGTCTACCGTGAACTGATCACGTGACTGCCCATGAACTGATCACGTACCTGTTCATGCACTGTTTTCGTGGCTCTCATGCATTGATCACGTGGCTGATCTTCCATTGATCACGTGACTGATTATGCACTGATTGCGTAGCTGTCATGCACTGATCACATGAGTTCGCATGCCCTGATCACGTGGTTATCATGCACTGATCACGTGGCTAATCATACATTGATCACGTAACTCATCATGCACTGATCACGAAGCTGATCTTAAACTGATCACGTGCCTGTGCATGCACTGATCACGTGGCTGATCATGCACAGATCATGTGGCAGATCATGCACTCATCATGTGGTTAATCATACACTAACCACGTGGCTGATCATGCATTAATCACGTTGCAGATCATTCACTGATCACGTGGCTGATCATACACTGATCACGTCGCTCATCATGCACTGATCACGTCGCAGATCATACACTAACCACGTGGCTGATCATGCACTAATCACGTTGGAGATCATTCACTGATCACGTGGCTGATCATACACTGATCACGTTGCTTATCATGCACTTATCACGTGGCTGATCATGCACTGCTCATGTGACTGGGCATGCACTGATCACGTAGATATCATACATTGATCACGTGTCTATCATGCACTGAACACATGGCTGATCATACAATTATCACGTGACTGCACATTCACTGATCACGTGGCTGACCATACAGTGATCACGTGGCTGATCATGCACTGATCACGAAGCTGATCATACACTGATCACCTCACTGTGCATGCACTGATCACATGGCTGATCATGCACTGATCACGTGGCTGATCATGCGCTGATCACGTGGCTAATCATGCACTAATCACGTTGCTTACCATGCTCTGATCAAGTGGCTGTCATGCACTGATCACATGGCTGACCATACACTGATCACATGACTACGCAGGCACTGATCACGTGACAGATCATGCACTGATCACGTGGCTATCATGCACTGATCACGTTTCTATCATGCACTGATCACGTGACTGTGCATTAACTGAACACGTACCTGTTCATACACTGTTTACGTGGCTATCATGCACTGATCAAGTGGCTGATCATGCATTGATCAAGTGACTGATTATGCACTGATTGTGTAGCTGTCATGCACTGATCACATGACTGCGCATGCCATGATCACGTGACAGATCATGCACTGATCACATTGCGTATCATGCACTGATCACATGACGGCGCATGAACTCATCACGTGGATATTATACACTGATCAAGTGACAGAAAATTCACTAATTACGTGACTGATCATGAACTGATCACGTGGCTATCATGCACTGATCACGTGACTGATCATACACTAGTCACGTGGCTATCATGCACTGATCACGTGGCTGATCATACACTGATCAGGAGACTGATCATGAGCTGATCACGTGCCTGATCATGCACTGATCACGTGCCTGATCATGCACTGATCAGGTGACTGATCATGCACTAATCACGTGCCTGATCATGCACTGATCATGTGGCTGGTCATGCACTGATCACGAGGCTGATCATACACTAATCACGTGACTATGCATGCACTGATCACATGGTTTATGATGCACTGCTCAGGTGGGTGATCGTGCACTGATCACGTGGCTGGTCATACACTGATCACGTGGCTGATCATGCATTAATCACGTTGTGGATCATGCACTGATCACGTGGCTGATAATACAGTGATCACGTGGCTGATCATGCACTGATCGCGTGGAGGATCATACAATGATCACATGACTGATCATGCTCTGATCAAGAGCCTGACCATGCACTCATCACGTGGCTGATCATACACTGATCACGTGATTGTGCATACACTGATCACGTGACAGATCATGCACGGATCACGTGGCTATCATGCACTGATCACCTGTCTATCATGCAGTGATCACGTGACTGCGCATGAACTGATCACGTACCTGTCCATGTACTGTTTTCGTGGCTATCATGCACTGATCACGTGGCTGATCGTGCATTGATCACGTGGCTGATTAGGCACTGATTGCGTAGCTGTCATGCACTGATCACATGAGTTCCCATGCCATGATTTCGTGACTGATCATGCACTGATCACGTGGCTATCATGCACTGACCACGTGGCTAATCATACATTGATCACGTAACTCATCATGCACTGATCATGAAGCTGATCTTACACTGATCACGTGACTGTGCATGCACTGATCACGTGGCTGATCATGCACTGTTCACGTATTTGTAGGCAATGATCACGTGGCTATCATGCACTTATCACGTATCTATCATGCACTGAACACGTGGCTGATCATACACTGATCATGTGACTGCTGTTGCACAAATCACGTGACTGCACATTCACTGATCACGTTATTGAAGGCAATGATAACGTGGCTGATCCTGCACTGCTCATGTGACTGAGCATGCACTGATCACGTAGATATCATGCATTGATCACTTGTCTATCATGCACTGAACACATGGCTGATCATACACTGATCACGTGACTGCACATGCACTGATCACGTGGCTGACCATACAGTGATCATGTGGCTGATCATGCACTGATTAAGTGGCTGATCATGCACAGATCCCGTAGCTATCATGCACTGATCCCATGGCTATCATGCACTGATCCCATGGATGATTATGCACTGATCTCGAGACTGATCATGCACTGGTCACGTGGCTATCATGCACTGATAACCTGGCTGATCATACACTGATGACGTGACGGATCATGCACTGATCACGTGCCTGATCATGCACTGCTCACGTGACTAATCATGCACTGATCACGAAGCTGATCATACACTGATTACGTGGCTGATCATACACTGATCACTTGACTGATCATGCACTTATCACGAAGCTGAGAATACACTGATGACTTGACTGAGCATGAACTGATCACGTGGCTGATCATGCACTGATCACGTGGTTGATCATGCTCTGATAACCTGGCTATCATACACTGATAACGTGCCTGATCATGCACTGATCTCGTGGCTGATCATGCACTAAACACGTTGCTTATCATGTACTGATCAGGTGGCTATCATGCAATGATCACGTGGCTGATCATACACTGATCACGTGACTGATCAAGCACTGATCACGTGACTGATCAAGCACTGATCACGTGTCTGATCATGCACTAATCACGATGCTTATCAGGCACTGAACAGGTGGCTATCATGCACTGATCACGTGGCTGATCATAACTGACCACGTGACTTCCCATGCACTGATCACATGTCTATCATGCACTGATCACGTGATTGCTCATGCACTGATTATGTGGATGATCATACACTGATCACGTGAATGATCACGCACTGATCACGTGACTGATCTTGCACTGATCACGTGACTGCATGTACACTGATTATTGGATGATCATACACTGATCACGTGACTGATCATGCACTGAACACATGGCTGATCATACACTGATCACGTGACTGCACATGCCCTGATCACGTGGCTTATCATACAGTGATCACGTGGCTGATCATGCACTGATTACGTGGCTGACCATGCGCTGATCACGTAGCTATCATGCACTGAACAGATGGCTATCATTCACTGATCCCATGGCTGATCATGCACTGATTTCCTGACTGATCATGCACTGATCTCGTGACGGATCATGAAATGATCACGTGGATGATCATGCACTGATCATGAAGCTGATCATACACTGATCACATGACTGTGCATGCACTGATCACATGGCTCATCATGCACTTATTACGTGACTGATCATGCACTGATCACGTGGCTGATCATGCACTGATCACGAAGCTGATCATACACTGATCACGTGACTGTGCATGCACTGATCACATGGCTGAACATACACTGATCACATGACTGCGCATGCACTGATCACGTGAAAGATCATGCACTGATCACGTGGCTTATCATGCACTGATCTCGTGGCTGATCATGCACTGATAACCTGGTTATCATACACTGATCACGTGACTAATCATGCACTCTTCACGTGCCTGATCATGCACTGATCACGTGGGTGATCATGCTCTGATAACGAGGCTGACCATACACTGATCACGTGACTGTGCGTGCACTGACAACGTGGTTGATCTTGCACTGAACACGTGGTGATCATGCACTGATTACGTGGCTGATCATACACTGATCACGTGACTGATCATGCACTCTTCACGTGCCTGATGGTGCACTGATCACGTGGCTGATCATGGACTGATTACGAAGCTGATCATACACGGATCACGTGGCTGATCGTACACTGATCACATGACAGATCATGCACTGATCATGCACTGATCACGTGCCTGATCATGCACTGATCACGTGGCTGATCATGCACTGCTCATGTGACTGAGCATGCACAGATCACGTAGATATCATGCATTATCACTTGTCTATCATGCACTGAACACATGGCTGATCATTCACTGATCACGTAACTGCACATGCAGTGATCACGTGGCTGTTCAGGCACTGATCACATGGCTGATCATGCACTGATCACGTGGCTGATCATGCACTGATCACGTGGCTATCATGCCCTGATCACGTGGCTGATCATGCACTGATCACGTGGCTGTTCAGGCACTGATCACGTGCCTCATCTTGCACTGATCACGTGGCTGATCATGCACTAATCACGTGGCTATCATGCCCTGATCACGTTGCTGATCATATACTGATCACGTGACTGATCATGCACTGATCACGTGTCTGATCGTACACTGATCATGTGGCTGATCTTGCACTAATCACGTTGCTTATCATGCATTGATCAGGTTGCTATCATGCACTGATCACATGCCTGATCATGCACTGATCTCGATACTGATCATGCACTGGTCACGTGGCTAACATGCACTGATCACCTGGCTGATCATACACTGATCAAGTGACTGATCATGCACTGATCACGTGACTGTGCATGCCCTGATCACATGGCTAATCATGCAGTGATCACGTTGCGCATCATGCACTGATCACATGACAGCACATGAACTGATATTGTGGACATTATACACTGCTCAAGTGACAGATCATGCACTAATCACATGAATGATCATGCACTGATCACGTGGCTATCATGTACTGATCACGTGGCTAATCATACAGAGATCAAATGGCTGATCATGCACTGATTACGTGGCTGATCATGCACAGATCACGTAGCTATCATGCACTGAGCACATGGCTATCATGCACTGATCCCGTGGCTGATCATGCACTGATCACGTGACTTATCAGGCACTAGTCATGTGGTTATCATGCACTGATCACGTGGCTGATCATACACTGATCACGTGACTGATCATGCACTGATCACGTGTCTGATCATGCACTGATCACCTGACTGATCATACACTATTCACGTATCTGGGCATGCACTGAGCACATGGCTGATTATGCACAGATCAAGTGGCTGATCATGCGCTGATCACGTGGCTACCATGCACTGCTCAGGTGGCTATCATGCACTGATCACGTGGCTGATCATACACTGATCATGTGACTGCACATGAACTGATCACGTGGCTATCATGCACTGATCACCTGTCTACCGTGAACTGATCACGTGACTGCCCATGAACTGATCACGTACCTGTTCATGCACTGTTTTCGTGGCTCTCATGCATTGATCACGTGGCTGATCTTCCATTGATCACGTGACTGATTATGCACTGATTGCGTAGCTGTCATGCACTGATCACATGAGTTCGCATGCCCTGATCACGTGGTTATCATGCAGTGATCACGTGGCTAATCATACATTGATCACGTAACTCATCATGCACTGATCACGAAGCTGATCTTAAACTGATCACGTGCCTGTGCATGCACTGATCACGTGGCTGATCATGCACAGATCATGTGGCAGATCATGCACTCATCACGTGGTTAATCATACACTAACCACGTGGCTGATCATGCACTAATCACGTTGCAGATCATTCACTGATCACGTGGCTGATCATACACTGATCACGTCGCTCATCATGCACTGATCACGTCGCAGATCATACACTAACCACGTGGCTGATCATGCACTAATCACGTTGGAGATCATTCATTGATCACGTGGCTGATCATACACTGATCACGTTGCTTATCATGCACTTATCACGTGGCTGATCATGCACTGCTCATGTGACTGGGCATGCACTGATCACGTAGATATCATACATTGATCACGTGTCTATCATGCACTGAACACATGGCTGATCATACAATTATCACATGACTGCACATTCACTGATCACGGGGCTGACCATACAGTGATCACGTGGCTGATCATGCACTGATTACATGGCTGATCATGCACTGATCACGTAGCTTTCATGCACTGATCACCTGGCTATCATGCAGTGATCCCATGCCTGATCATGCACTGATCTTAATACGCATCATGAACTGGTCACGTGGCTATCATGCACTGATCACCAGGCTGATCATACACTGATCACGTGACTGATCATACACTGATCACGTGCCTGATCATGCACTTATCACGTGACTGTTCATGCACTAATCAACTGGCTGATCATGCACTGATCACGAACCTGATCATACACTGATCACGTGACTGTGCATGCACTGATCACATGGCTGATCATGCACTGATCACGTGGCTGATCATGCACTGATCACGTGGCTGATCATGCACTGATCACGAAGCTGATCATACACTGATCACCTCACTGTGCATGCACTGATCACATGGCTGATCATGCACTGATCACGTGGCTGATCATGCGCTGATCACGTGGCTAATCATGCACTAATCACGTTGCTTACCATGCTCTGATCAAGTGGCTGTCATGCACTGATCACATGGCTGACCATACACTGATCACATGACTACGCAGGCACTGATCACGTGACAGATCATGCACTGATCACGTGGCTATCATGCACTGATCACGTTTCTATCATGCACTGATCACGTGACTGTGCATTAACTGAACACGTACCTGTTCATACACTGTTTACGTGGCTATCATGCACTGATCAAGTGGCTGATCATGCATTGATCAAGTGACTGATTATGCACTGATTGTGTAGCTGTCATGCACTGATCACATGACTGCGCATGCCATGATCACGTGACAGATCATGCACTGATCACATTGCGTATCATGCACTGATCACATGACGGCGCATGAACTCATCACGTGGATATTATACACTGATCAAGTGACAGAAAATTCACTAATTACGTGACTGATCATGAACTGATCACGTGGCTATCATGCACTGATCACGTGAATGATCATACACTGATCACGTGGATGATCATACACTGATCAAGAGACTGATCATGAGCTGATCACGTGCCTGATCATGCACTGATCACGTGCCTGATCATGCACTGATCACGTGGCTGATCATGCACTGCTCATGTGACTGAGCATGCACAGATCACGTAGATATCATGCATTATCACTTGTCAATCATGCACTGAACACATGGCTGATCATTCACTGATCACGTAACTGCACATGCAGTGATCACGTGGCTGTTCAGGCACTGATCACATGGCTGATCATGCACTGATCACGTGGCTGATCATGCACTGATCACGTGGCTATCATGCCCTGATCACGTGGCTGATCATGCACTGATCACGTGGCTGTTCAGGCACTGATCACGTGCCTCATCATGCACTGATCACGTGGCTGATCATGCACTGATCACGTGGCTATCATGCCCTGATCACGTTGCTGATCATATACTGATCACGTGACTGATCATGCACTGATCACGTGTCTGATCGTACACTGATCATGTGGCTGATCTTGCACTAATCACGTTGCTTATCATGCATTGATCAGGTTGCTATCATGCACTGATCACATGCCTGATCATGCACTGATCTCGATACTGATCATGCACTGGTCACGTGGCTAACATGCACTGATCACCTGGCTGATCATACACTGATCACGTGGCTGATCATGCACTGATCACGTGGCTATCATGCCCTGATCACGTGGCTGATCATGCACTGATCACGTTGCTGTTCAGGCACTGATCACGTGCCTCATCATGCACTGATCACGTGGCTGATCATGCACTGATCACGTGGCTATCATGCCCTGATCACGTTGCTGATCATATACTGATCACGTGACTGATCATGCACTGATCACGTGTCTGATCGTACACTGATCATGTGGCTGATCTTGCACTAATCACGTTGCTTATCATGCATTGATCAGGTTGCTATCATGCACTGATCACATGCCTGATCATGCACTGATCTCGATACTGATCATGCACTGGTCACGTGGCTAACATGCACTGATCACCTGGCTGATCATACACTGATCAAGTGACTGATCATGCACTGATCACGTGACTGTGCATGCCCTGATCACGTGGCTAATCATGCAGTGATCACGTTGCACATCATGCACTGATCACATGACAGCACATGAACTGATCACGTGGACATTATACACTGCTCAAGTGACAGATCATGCACTAATCACATGAATGATCATGCACTGATCACGTGGCTATCATGTACTGATCACGTGGCTAATCATACAGAGATCAAATGGCTGATCATGCACTGATTACGTGGCTGATCATGCACAGATCACGTAGCTATCATGCACTGATCACATGGCTATCATGCACTGATCCCGTGGCTGATCATGCACTGATCACGTGACTTATCAGGCACTAGTCATGTGGTTATCATGCACTGATCACGTGGCTGATCATACACTGATCACGTGACTGATCATGCACTGATCACCTGTCTGATCATGCACTGATCACCTGACTGATCATACACTATTCACGTATCTGGGCATGCACTGAGCACATGGCTGATTATGCACAGATCAAGTGGCTGATCATGCGCTGATCACGTGGCTACCATGCACTGCTCAGGTGGCTATCATGCACTGATCACGTGGCTGATCATACACTGATCATGTGACTGCACATGAACTGATCACGTGGCTATCATGCACTGATCACCTGTCTACCGTGAACTGATCACGTGACTGCCCATGAACTGATCACGTACCTGTTCATGCACTGTTTTCGTGGCTCTCATGCATTGATCACGTGGCTGATCTTCCATTGATCACGTGACTGATTATGCACTGATTGCGTAGCTGTCATGCACTGATCACATGAGTTCGCATGCCCTGATCACGTGGTTATCATGCACTGATCACGTGGCTAATCATACATTGATCACGTAACTCATCATGCACTGATCACGAAGCTGATCTTAAACTGATCACGTGCCTGTGCATGCACTGATCACGTGGCTGATCATGCACAGATCATGTGGCAGATCATGCACTCATCATGTGGTTAATCATACACTAACCACGTGGCTGATCATGCATTAATCACGTTGCAGATCATTCACTGATCACGTGGCTGATCATACACTGATCACGTCGCTCATCATGCACTGATCACGTCGCAGATCATACACTAACCACGTGTCTGATCATGCACTAATCACGTTGGAGATCATTCACTGATCACGTGGCTGATCATACACTGATCACGTTGCTTATCATGCACTTATCACGTGGCTGATCATGCACTGCTCATGTGACTGGGCATGCACTGATCACGTAGATATCATACATTGATCACGTGTCTATCATGCACTGAACACATGGCTGATCATACAATTATCACGTGACTGCACATTCACTGATCACGTGGCTGACCATACAGTGATCACGTGGCTGATCATGCACTGATTACATGGCTGATCATGCACTGATCACGTAGCTTTCATGCACTGATCACATGGCTATCATGCAGTGATCCCATGCCTGATCATGCACTGATCTTAATACGCATCATGAACTGGTCACGTGGCTATCATGCACTGATCACCAGGCTGATCATGCACTGATCACGTGACTGATCATACACTGATCACGTGCCTGATCATGCACTTATCACGTGACTGTTCATGCACTAATCAACTGGCTGATCATGCACTGATCACGAACCTGATCATACACTGATCACGTGACTGTGCATGCACTGATCACATGGCTGATCATGCACTGATCACGTGGCTGATCATGCACTGATCACGTGGCTGATCATGCACTGATCACGAAGCTGATCATACACTGATCACCTCACTGTGCTAGCACTGATCACATGGCTGATCATGCACTGATCACGTGGCTGATCATGCGCTGATCACGTGGCTAATCATGCACTAATCACGTTGCTTACCATGCTCTGATCAAGTGGCTGTCATGCACTGATCACATGGCTGACCATACACTGATCACATGACTACGCAGGCACTGATCACGTGACAGATCATGCACTGATCACGTGGCTATCATGCACTGATCACGTTTCTATCATGCACTGATCACGTGACTGTGCATTAACTGAACACGTACCTGTTCATACACTGTTTACGTGGCTATCATGCACTGCTCAAGTGGCTGATCATGCATTGATCAAGTGACTGATTATGCACTGATTGTGTAGCTGTCATGCACTGATCACATGACTGCGCATGCCATGATCACGTGACAGATCATGCACTGATCACATTGCGTATCATGCACTGATCACATGACAGCGCATGAACTCATCACGTGGATATTATACACTGATCAAGTGACAGAAAATTCACTAATTACGTGACTGATCATGAACTGATCACGTGGCTATCATGCACTGATCACGTGACTGATCATACACTAGTCACGTGGCTATCATGCACTGATCACGTGGCTGATCATACACTGATCAGGAGACTGATCATGAGCTGATCACGTGCCTGATCATGCACTGATCACGTGCCTGATCATGCACTGATCAGGTGACTGATCATGCACTAATCACGTGCCTGATCATGCACTGATCATGTGGCTGGGCATGCACTGATCACGAGGCTGATCATACACTAATCACGTGACTATGCATGCACTGATCACATGGTTTATGATGCACTGCTCAGGTGGGTGATCGTGCACTGATCACGTGGCTGGTCATACACTGATCACGTGACTGATCATACACTGATCACGTGCCTGATCATGCACTTATCACGTGACTGTTCATGCACTAATCAACTGGCTGATCATGCACTGATCACGAACCTGATCATACACTGATCACGTGACTGTGCATGCACTGATCACATGGCTGATCATGCACTGATCACGTGGCTGATCATGCACTGATCACGTGGCTGATCATGCACTGATCACGAAGCTGATCATACACTGATCACCTCACTGTGCATGCACTGATCACATGGCTGATCATGCACTGATCACGTGGCTGATCATGCGCTGATCACGTGGCTAATCATGCACTAATCACGTTGCTTACCATGCTCTGATCAAGTGGCTGTCATGCACTGATCACATGGCTGACCATACACTGATCACATGACTACGCAGGCACTGATCACGTGACAGATCATGCACTGATCACGTGGCTATCATGCACTGATCACGTTTCTATCATGCACTGATCACGTGACTGTGCATTAACTGAACACGTACCTGTTCATACACTGTTTACGTGGCTATCATGCACTGATCAAGTGGCTGATCATGCATTGATCAAGTGACTGATTATGCACTGATTGTGTAGCTGTCATGCACTGATCACATGACTGCGCATGCCATGATCACGTGACAGATCATGCACTGATCACATTGCGTATCATGCACTGATCACATGACGGCGCATGAACTCATCACGTGGATATTATACACTGATCAAGTGACAGAAAATTCACTAATTACGTGACTGATCATGAACTGATCACGTGGCTATCATGCACTGATCACGTGAATGATCATACACTGATCACGTGGATGATCATACACTGATCAAGAGACTGATCATGAGCTGATCACGTGCCTGATCATGCACTGATCACGTGCCTGATCATGCACTGATCACGTGGCTGATCATGCACTGCTCATGTGACTGAGCATGCACAGATCACGTAGATATCATGCATTATCACTTGTCAATCATGCACTGAACACATGGCTGATCATTCACTGATCACGTAACTGCACATGCAGTGATCACGTGGCTGTTCAGGCACTGATCACATGGCTGATCATGCACTGATCACGTGGCTGATCATGCACTGATCACGTGGCTATCATGCCCTGATCACGTGGCTGATCATGCACTGATCACGTGGCTGTTCAGGCACTGATCACGTGCCTCATCATGCACTGATCACGTGGCTGATCATGCACTGATCACGTGGCTATCATGCCCTGATCACGTTGCTGATCATATACTGATCACGTGACTGATCATGCACTGATCACGTGTCTGATCGTACACTGATCATGTGGCTGATCTTGCACTAATCACGTTGCTTATCATGCATTGATCAGGTTGCTATCATGCACTGATCACATGCCTGATCATGCACTGATCTCGATACTGATCATGCACTGGTCACGTGGCTAACATGCACTGATCACCTGGCTGATCATACACTGATCACGTGGCTGATCATGCACTGATCACGTGGCTATCATGCCCTGATCACGTGGCTGATCATGCACTGATCACGTTGCTGTTCAGGCACTGATCACGTGCCTCATCATGCACTGATCACGTGGCTGATCATGCACTGATCACGTGGCTATCATGCCCTGATCACGTTGCTGATCATATACTGATCACGTGACTGATCATGCACTGATCACGTGTCTGATCGTACACTGATCATGTGGCTGATCTTGCACTAATCACGTTGCTTATCATGCATTGATCAGGTTGCTATCATGCACTGATCACATGCCTGATCATGCACTGATCTCGATACTGATCATGCACTGGTCACGTGGCTAACATGCACTGATCACCTGGCTGATCATACACTGATCAAGTGACTGATCATGCACTGATCACGTGACTGTGCATGCCCTGATCACGTGGCTAATCATGCAGTGATCACGTTGCACATCATGCACTGATCACATGACAGCACATGAACTGATCACGTGGACATTATACACTGCTCAAGTGACAGATCATGCACTAATCACATGAATGATCATGCACTGATCACGTGGCTATCATGTACTGATCACGTGGCTAATCATACAGAGATCAAATGGCTGATCATGCACTGATTACGTGGCTGATCATGCACAGATCACGTAGCTATCATGCACTGATCACATGGCTATCATGCACTGATCCCGTGGCTGATCATGCACTGATCACGTGACTTATCAGGCACTAGTCATGTGGTTATCATGCACTGATCACGTGGCTGATCATACACTGATCACGTGACTGATCATGCACTGATCACCTGTCTGATCATGCACTGATCACCTGACTGATCATACACTATTCACGTATCTGGGCATGCACTGAGCACATGGCTGATTATGCACAGATCAAGTGGCTGATCATGCGCTGATCACGTGGCTACCATGCACTGCTCAGGTGGCTATCATGCACTGATCACGTGGCTGATCATACACTGATCATGTGACTGCACATGAACTGATCACGTGGCTATCATGCACTGATCACCTGTCTACCGTGAACTGATCACGTGACTGCCCATGAACTGATCACGTACCTGTTCATGCACTGTTTTCGTGGCTCTCATGCATTGATCACGTGGCTGATCTTCCATTGATCACGTGACTGATTATGCACTGATTGCGTAGCTGTCATGCACTGATCACATGAGTTCGCATGCCCTGATCACGTGGTTATCATGCACTGATCACGTGGCTAATCATACATTGATCACGTAACTCATCATGCACTGATCACGAAGCTGATCTTAAACTGATCACGTGCCTGTGCATGCACTGATCACGTGGCTGATCATGCACAGATCATGTGGCAGATCATGCACTCATCATGTGGTTAATCATACACTAACCACGTGGCTGATCATGCATTAATCACGTTGCAGATCATTCACTGATCACGTGGCTGATCATACACTGATCACGTCGCTCATCATGCACTGATCACGTCGCAGATCATACACTAACCACGTGGCTGATCATGCACTAATCACGTTGGAGATCATTCACTGATCACGTGGCTGATCATACACTGATCACGTTGCTTATCATGCACTTATCACGTGGCTGATCATGCACTGCTCATGTGACTGGGCATGCACTGATCACGTAGATATCATACATTGATCACGTGTCTATCATGCACTGAACACATGGCTGATCATACAATTATCACGTGACTGCACATTCACTGATCACGTGGCTGACCATACAGTGATCACGTGGCTGATCATGCACTGATTACATGGCTGATCATGCACTGATCACGTAGCTTTCATGCACTGATCACATGGCTATCATGCAGTGATCCCATGCCTGATCATGCACTGATCTTAATACGCATCATGAACTGGTCACGTGGCTATCATGCACTGATCACCAGGCTGATCATGCACTGATCACGTGACTGATCATACACTGATCACGTGCCTGATCATGCACTTATCACGTGACTGTTCATGCACTAATCAACTGGCTGATCATGCACTGATCACGAACCTGATCATACACTGATCACGTGACTGTGCATGCACTGATCACATGGCTGATCATGCACTGATCACGTGGCTGATCATGCACTGATCACGTGGCTGATCATGCACTGATCACGAAGCTGATCATACACTGATCACCTCACTGTGCTAGCACTGATCACATGGCTGATCATGCACTGATCACGTGGCTGATCATGCGCTGATCACGTGGCTAATCATGCACTAATCACGTTGCTTACCATGCTCTGATCAAGTGGCTGTCATGCACTGATCACATGGCTGACCATACACTGATCACATGACTACGCAGGCACTGATCACGTGACAGATCATGCACTGATCACGTGGCTATCATGCACTGATCACGTTTCTATCATGCACTGATCACGTGACTGTGCATTAACTGAACACGTACCTGTTCATACACTGTTTACGTGGCTATCATGCACTGATCAAGTGGCTGATCATGCATTGATCAAGTGACTGATTATGCACTGATTGTGTAGCTGTCATGCACTGATCACATGACTGCGCATGCCATGATCACGTGACAGATCATGCACTGATCACATTGCGTATCATGCACTGATCACATGACGGCGCATGAACTCATCACGTGGATATTATACACTGATCAAGTGACAGAAAATTCACTAATTACGTGACTGATCATGAACTGATCACGTGGCTATCATGCACTGATCACGTGACTGATCATACACTAGTCACGTGGCTATCATGCACTGATCACGTGGCTGATCATACACTGATCAGGAGACTGATCATGAGCTGATCACGTGCCTGATCATGCACTGATCACGTGCCTGATCATGCACTGATCAGGTGACTGATCATGCACTAATCACGTGCCTGATCATGCACTGATCATGTGGCTGGTCATGCACTGATCACGAGGCTGATCATACACTAATCACGTGCCTATGCATGCACTGATCACATGGTTTATGATGCACTGCTCAGGTGGGTGATCGTGCACTGATCACGTGGCTGGTCATACACTGATCACGTGGCTGATCATGCATTAATCACGTTGTGGATCATGCACTGATCACGTGGCTGATAATACAGTGATCACGTGGCTGATCATGCACTGATCGCGTGGAGGATCATACAATGATCACATGACTGATCATGCTCTGATCAAGAGCCTGACCATGCACTCATCACGTGGCTGATCATACACTGATCACGTGATTGTGCATACACTGATCACGTGACAGATCATGCACGGATCACGTGGCTATCATGCACTGATCACCTGTCTATCATGCAGTGATCACGTGACTGCGCATGAACTGATCACCTACCTGTCCATGTACTGTTTTCGTGGCTATCATGCACTGATCACGTGGCTGATCGTGCATTGATCACGTGGCTGATTAGGCACTGATTGCGTAGCTGTCATGCACTGATCACATGAGTTCCCATGCCATGATTTCGTGACTGATCATGCACTGATCACGTGGCTATCATGCACTGACCACGTGGCTAATCATACATTGATCACGTAACTCATCATGCACTGATCATGAAGCTGATCTTACACTGATCACGTGACTGTGCATGCACTGATCACGTGGCTGATCATGCACTGTTCACGTATTTGTAGGCAATGATCACGTGGCTATCATGCACTTATCACGTATCTATCATGCACTGAACACGTGGCTGATCATACACTGATCATGTGACTGCTGTTGCACAAATCACGTGACTGCACATTCACTGATCACGTTATTGAAGGCAATGATAACGTGGCTGATCCTGCACTGCTCATGTGACTGAGCATGCACTGATCACGTAGATATCATGCATTGATCACTTGTCTATCATGCACTGAACACATGGCTGATCATACACTGATCACGTGACTGCACATGCACTGATCACGTGGCTGACCATACAGTGATCATGTGGCTGATCATGCACTGATTAAGTGGCTGATCATGCACAGATCCCGTAGCTATCATGCACTGATCCCATGGCTATCATGCACTGATCCCATGGATGATTATGCACTGATCTCGAGACTGATCATGCACTGGTCACGTGGCTATCATGCACTGATAACCTGGCTGATCATACACTGATGACGTGACGGATCATGCACTGATCACGTCCCTGATCATGCACTTATCACGTGACTGATCATGCACTGATCTCGTGACTGATTATGCACTTATCACGTGACTGATCATGCACTGATCACGTGACTGATCATGCACTGATCACGTGCCTGATCATGCACTGCTCACGTGACTAATCATGCACTGATCACGAAGCTGATCATACACTGATTACGTGGCTGATCATACACTGATCACTTGACTGATCATGCACTTATCACGAAGCTGAGAATACACTGATGACTTGACTGAGCATGAACTGATCACGTGGCTGATCATGCACTGATCACGTGGTTGATCATGCTCTGATAACCTGGCTATCATACACTGATAACGTGCCTGATCATGCACTGATCTCGTGGCTGATCATGCACTAAACACGTTGCTTATCATGTACTGATCAGGTGGCTATCATGCAATGATCACGTGGCTGATCATACACTGATCACGTGACTGATCAAGCACTGATCACGTGACTGATCAAGCACTGATCACGTGTCTGATCATGCACTAATCACGATGCTTATCAGGCACTGATCAGGTGGCTATCATGCACTGATCACGTGGCTGATCATAACTGACCACGTGACTTCCCATGCACTGATCACATGTCTATCATGCACTGATCACGTGACTGCTCATGCACTGATTATGTGGATGATCATACACTGATCACGTGAATGATCACGCACTGATCACGTGACTGATCTTGCACTGATCACGTGACTGCATGTACACTGATTATTGGATGATCATACACTGATCACGTGACTGATCATGCACTGAACACATGGCTGATCATACACTGATCACGTGACTGCACATGCCCTGATCACGTGGCTTATCATACAGTGATCACGTGGCTGATCATGCACTGATTACGTGGCTGACCATGCGCTGATCACGTAGCTATCATGCACTGAACAGATGGCTATCATTCACTGATCCCATGGCTGATCATGCACTGATTTCCTGACTGATCATGCACTGATCTCGTGACGGATCATGAAATGATCACGTGGATGATCATGCACTGATCATGAAGCTGATCATACACTGATCACATGACTGTGCATGCACTGATCACATGGCTGATCATGCACTTATTACGTGACTGATCATGCACTGATCACGTGGCTGATCATGCACTGATCACGAAGCTGATCATACACTGATCACGTGACTGTGCATGCACTGATCACATGGCTGAACATACACTGATCACATGACTGCGCATGCACTGATCACGTGAAAGATCATGCACTGATCACGTGGCTTATCATGCACTGATCTCGTGGCTGATCATGCACTGATAACCTGGTTATCATACACTGATCACGTGACTAATCATGCACTCTTCACGTGCCTGATCATGCACTGATCACGTGGGTGATCATGCTCTGATAACGAGGCTGATCATACACTGATCACGTGACTGTGCGTGCACTGACAACGTGGTTGATCTTGCACTGAACACGTGGTGATCATGCACTGATTACGTGGCTGATCATACACTGATCACGTGACTGATCATGCACTCTTCACGTGCCTGATGGTGCACTGATCACGTGGCTGATCATGGACTGATTACGAAGCTGATCATACACTGATCTCGTGACTGTGCATGCACTGATCACGTGGCTGATCATGCACTGATCACGCGGTGATCATTCACTGATCACATGGCTGATCATAGACTGATAAAGTGGCTTATCATGTACTAATCACGTTGTGGATCATGCACTGATAACGTGGCTGATCATACACTGATAACGTCGCTGATCATGCACGGATCACGTGGCTGATCGTACAATGATCACATGACAGATCATGCACTGATCACGTGCCTGATCATGCACTGATCACGTGGCTGATCATGCACTGCTCATGTGACTGAGCATGCACAGATCACGTAGATATCATGCATTATCACTTGTCTATCATGCACTGAACACATGGCTGATCATTCACTGATCACGTAACTGCACATGCAGTGATCACGTGGCTGTTCAGGCACTGATCACATGGCTGATCATGCACTGATCACGTGGCTGATCATGCACTGATCACGTGGCTATCATGCCCTGATCACGTGGCTGATCATGCACTGATCACGTGGCTGTTCAGGCACTGATCACGTGCCTCATCTTGCACTGATCACGTGGCTGATCATGCACTAATCACGTGGCTATCATGCCCTGATCACGTTGCTGATCATATACTGATCACGTGACTGATCATGCACTGATCACGTGTCTGATCGTACACTGATCATGTGGCTGATCTTGCACTAATCACGTTGCTTATCATGCATTGATCAGGTTGCTATCATGCACTGATCACATGCCTGATCATGCACTGATCTCGATACTGATCATGCACTGGTCACGTGGCTAACATGCACTGATCACCTGGCTGATCATACACTGATCAAGTGACTGATCATGCACTGATCACGTGACTGTGCATGCCCTGATCACGTGGCTAATCATGCAGTGATCACGTTGCGCATCATGCACTGATCACATGACAGCACATGAACTGATCACGTGGACATTATACACTGCTCAAGTGACAGATCATGCACTAATCACATGAATGATCATGCACTGATCACGTGGCTATCATGTACTGATCACGTGGCTAATCATACAGAGATCAAATGGCTGATCATGCACTGATTACGTGGCTGATCATGCACAGATCACGTAGCTATCATGCACTGATCACATGGCTATCATGCACTGATCCCGTGGCTGATCATGCACTGATCACGTGACTTATCAGGCACTAGTCATGTGGTTATCATGCACTGATCACGTGGCTGATCATACACTGATCACGTGACTGATCATGCACTGATCACCTGCCTGATCATGCACTGATCACCTGACTGATCATACACTATTCACGTATCTGGGCATGCACTGAGCACATGGCTGATTATGCACAGATCAAGTGGCTGATCATGCGCTGATCACGTGGCTACCATGCACTGCTCAGGTGGCTATCATGCACTGATCACGTGGCTGATCATACACTGATCATGTGACTGCACATGAACTGATCACGTGGCTATCATGCACTGATCACCTGTCTACCGTGAACTGATCACGTGACTGCCCATGAACTGATCACGTACCTGTTCATGCACTGTTTTCGTGGCTCTCATGCATTGATCACGTGGCTGATCTTCCATTGATCACGTGACTGATTATGCACTGATTGCGTAGCTGTCATGCACTGATCACATGAGTTCGCATGCCCTGATCACGTGGTTATCATGCAGTGATCACGTGGCTAATCATACATTGATCACGTAACTCATCATGCACTGATCACGAAGCTGATCTTAAACTGATCACGTGCCTGTGCATGCACTGATCATGTGGCTGATCATGCACAGATCATGTGGCAGATCATGCACTCATCACGTGGTTAATCATACACTAACCACGTGGCTGATCATGCACTAATCACGTTGCAGATCTTTCACTGATCACGTGGCTGATCATACACTGATCACGTCGCTCATCATGCACTGATCACGTCGCAGATCATACACTAACCACGTGGCTGATCATGCACTAATCACGTTGGAGATCATTCACTGATCACGTGGCTGATCATACACTGATCACGTTGCTTATCATGCACTTATCACGTGGCTGATCATGCACTGCTCATGTGACTGGGCATGCACTGATCACGTAGATATCATACATTGATCACGTGTCTATCATGCACTGAACACATGGCTGATCATACAATTATCACATGACTGCACATTCACTGATCACGTGGCTGACCATACAGTGATCACGTGGCTGATCATGCACTGATTACATGGCTGATCATGCACTGATCACGTAGCTTTCATGCACTGATCACCTGGCTATCATGCAGTGATCCCATGCCTGATCATGCACTGATCTTAATACGCATCATGAACTGGTCACGTGGCTATCATGCACTGATCACCAGGCTGATCATACACTGATCACGTGACTGATCATACACTGATCACGTGCCTGATCATGCACTTATCACGTGACTGTTCATGCACTAATCAACTGGCTGATCATGCACTGATCACGAACCTGATCATACACTGATCACGTGACTGTGCATGCACTGATCACATGGCTGATCATGCACTGATCACGTGGCTGATCATGCACTGATCACGTGGCTGATCATGCACTGATCACGAAGCTGATCATACACTGATCACCTCACTGTGCATGCACTGATCACATGGCTGATCATGCACTGATCACGTGGCTGATCATGCGCTGATCACGTGGCTAATCATGCACTAATCACGTTGCTTACCATGCTCTGATCAAGTGGCTGTCATGCACTGATCACATGGCTGACCATACACTGATCACATGACTACGCAGGCACTGATCACGTGACAGATCATGCACTGATCACGTGGCTATCATGCACTGATCACGTTTCTATCATGCACTGATCACGTGACTGTGCATTAACTGAACACGTACCTGTTCATACACTGTTTACGTGGCTATCATGCACTGATCAAGTGGCTGATCATGCATTGATCAAGTGACTGATTATGCACTGATTGTGTAGCTGTCATGCACTGATCACATGACTGCGCATGCCATGATCACGTGACAGATCATGCACTGATCACATTGCGTATCATGCACTGATCACATGACGGCGCATGAACTCATCACGTGGATATTATACACTGATCAAGTGACAGAAAATTCACTAATTACGTGACTGATCATGAACTGATCACGTGGCTATCATGCACTGATCACGTGACTGATCATACACTGATCACGTGGCTGATCATACACTGATCACGAGACTGATCATGAGCTGATCACGTGCCTGATCATGCACTGATCACGTGCCTGATCATGCACTGATCACGTGGCTGATCATGCACTGCTCATGTGACTGAGCATGCACAGATCACGTAGATATCATGCATTATCACTTGTCTATCATGCACTGAACACATGGCTGATCATTCACTGATCACGTAACTGCACATGCAGTGATCACGTGGCTGTTCAGGCCCTGATCACATGGCTGATCATGCACTGATCACGTGGCTGATCATGCACTGATCACGTGGCTGATCATGCACTGATCACGTGGCTGATCATGCCCTGATCACGTGGCTGATCATGCACTGATCACGTGGCTGTTCAGGCACTGATCACGTGCCTCATCATGCACTGATCACGTGGCTGATCATGCACTGATCACGTGGCTATCATGCCCTGATCACGTTGCTGATCATATACTGATCACGTGACTGATCATGCACTGATCACGTGTCTGATCGTACACTGATCATGTGGCTGATCTTGCACTAATCACGTTGCTTATCATGCATTGATCAGGTTGCTATCATGCACTGATCACATGCCTGATCATGCACTGATCTCGATACTGATCATGCACTGGTCACGTGGCTAACATGCACTGATCACCTGGCTGATCATACACTGATCAAGTGACTGATCATGCACTGATCACGTGACTGTGCATGCCCTGATCACGTGGCTAATCATGCAGTGATCACGTTGCGCATCATGCACTGATCACATGACAGCACATGAACTGATCACGTGGACATTATACACTGCTCAAGTGACAGATCATGCACTAATCACATGAATGATCATGCACTGATCACGTGGCTATCATGTACTGATCACGTGGCTAATCATACAGAGATCAAATGGCTGATCATGCACTGATTACGTGGCTGATCATGCACAGATCACGTAGCTATCATGCACTGATCACATGGCTATCATGCACTGATCCCGCGGCTGATCATGCACTGATCACGTGACTTATCAGGCACTAGTCATGTGGTTATCATGCACTGATCACGTGGCTGATCATACACTGATCACGTGACTGATCATGCACTGATCACGTGTCTGATCATGCACTGATCACCTGACTGATCATACACTATTCACGTATCTGGGCATGCACTGAGCACATGGCTGATTATGCACAGATCAAGTGGCTGATCATGCGCTGATCACGTGGCTACCATGCACTGCTCAGGTGGCTATCATGCACTGATCACGTGGCTGATCATACACTGATCATGTGACTGCACATGAACTGATCACGTGGCTATCATGCACTGATCACCTGTCTACCGTGAACTGATCACGTGACTGCCCATGAACTGATCACGTACCTGTTCATGCACTGTTTTCGTGGCTCTCATGCATTGATCACGTGGCTGATCTTCCATTGATCACGTGACTGATTATGCACTGATTGCGTAGCTGTCATGCACTGATCACATGAGTTCGCATGCCCTGATCACGTGGTTATCATGCACTGATCACGTGGCTAATCATACATTGATCACGTAACTCATCATGCACTGATCACGAAGCTGATCTTAAACTGATCACGTGCCTGTGCATGCACTGATCACGTGGCTGATCATGCACAGATCATGTGGCAGATCATGCACTCATCACGTGGTTAATCATACACTAACCACGTGGCTGATCATGCACTAATCACGTTGCAGATCATTCACTGATCACGTGGCTGATCATACACTGATCACGTCGCTCATCATGCACTGATCACGTCGCAGATCATACACTAACCACGTGGCTGATCATGCACTAATCACGTTGGAGATCATTCACTGATCACGTGGCTGATCATACACTGATCACGTTGCTTATCATGCACTTATCACGGGGCTGATCATGCACTGCTCATGTGACTGGGCATGCACTGATCACGTAGATATCATACATTGATCACGTGTCTATCATGCACTGAACACATGGCTGATCATACAATTATCACATGACTGCACATTCACTGATCACGTGGCTGACCATACAGTGATCACGTGGCTGATCATGCACTGATTACATGGCTGATCATGCACTGATCACGTAGCTTTCATGCACTGATCACCTGGCTATCATGCAGTGATCCCATGCCTGATCATGCACTGATCTTAATACGCATCATGAACTGGTCACGTGGCTATCATGCACTGATCACCAGGCTGATCATACACTGATCACGTGACTGATCATACACTGATCACGTGCCTGATCATGCACTTATCACGTGACTGTTCATGCACTAATCAACTGGCTGATCATGCACTGATCACGAACCTGATCATACACTGATCACGTGACTGTGCATGCACTGATCACATGGCTGATCATGCACTGATCACGTGGCTGATCATGCACTGATCACGTGGCTGATCATGCACTGATCACGAAGCTGATCATACACTGATCACCTCACTGTGCATGCACTGATCACATGGCTGATCATGCACTGATCACGTGGCTGATCATGCGCTGATCACGTGGCTAATCATGCACTAATCACGTTGCTTACCATGCTCTGATCAAGTGGCTGTCATGCACTGATCACATGGCTGACCATACACTGATCACATGACTACGCAGGCACTGCTCACGTGACAGATCATGCACTGATCACGTGGCTATCATGCACTGATCACGTTTCTATCATGCACTGATCACGTGACTGTGCATTAACTGAACACGTACCTGTTCATACACTGTTTACGTGGCTATCATGCACTGATCAAGTGGCTGATCATGCATTGATCAAGTGACTGATTATGCACTGATTGTGTAGCTGTCATGCACTGATCACATGACTGCGCATGCCATGATCACGTGACAGATCATGCACTGATCACATTGCGTATCATGCACTGATCACATGACGGCGCATGAACTCATCACGTGGATATTATACACTGATCAAGTGACAGAAAATTCACTAATTACGTGACTGATCATGAACTGATCACGTGGCTATCATGCACTGATCACGTGACTGATCATACACTGATCACGTGGCTGATCATACACTGATCACGAGACTGATCATGAGCTGATCACGTGCCTGATCATGCACTGATCACGTGCCTGATCATGCACTGATCACGTGGCTGATCATGCACTGCTCATGTGACTGAGCATGCACAGATCACGTAGATATCATGCATTATCACTTGTCTATCATGCACTGAACACATGGCTGATCATTCACTGATCACGTAACTGCACATGCAGTGATCACGTGGCTGTTCAGGCCCTGATCACATGGCTGATCATGCACTGATCACGTGGCTGATCATGCACTGATCACGTGGCTATCATGCCCTGATCACGTGGCTGATCATGCACTGATCACGTGGCTGTTCAGGCACTGATCACGTGCCTCATCATGCACTGATCACGTGGCTGATCATGCACTGATCACGTGGCTATCATGCCCTGATCACGTTGCTGATCATATACTGATCACGTGACTGATCATGCACTGATCACGTGTCTGATCGTACACTGATCATGTGGCTGATCTTGCACTAATCACGTTGCTTATCATGCATTGATCAGGTTGCTATCATGCACTGATCACATGCCTGATCATGCACTGATCTCGATACTGATCATGCACTGGTCACGTGGCTAACATGCACTGATCACCTGGCTGATCATACACTGATCAAGTGACTGATCATGCACTGATCACGTGACTGTGCATGCCCTGATCACGTGGCTAATCATGCAGTGATCACGTTGCGCATCATGCACTGATCACATGACAGCACATGAACTGATCACGTGGACATTATACACTGCTCAAGTGACAGATCATGCACTAATCACATGAATGATCATGCACTGATCACGTGGCTATCATGTACTGATCACGTGGCTAATCATACAGAGATCAAATGGCTGATCATGCACTGATTACGTGGCTGATCATGCACAGATCACGTAGCTATCATGCACTGATCACATGGCTATCATGCACTGATCCCGTGGCTGATCATGCACTGATCACGTGACTTATCAGGCACTAGTCATGTGGTTATCATGCACTGATCACGTGGCTGATCATACACTGATCACGTGACTGATCATGCACTGATCACCTGCCTGATCATGCACTGATCACCTGACTGATCATACACTATTCACGTATCTGGGCATGCACTGAGCACATGGCTGATTATGCACAGATCAAGTGGCTGATCATGCGCTGATCACGTGGCTACCATGCACTGCTCAGGTGGCTATCATGCACTGATCACGTGGCTGATCATACACTGATCATGTGACTGCACATGAACTGATCACGTGGCTATCATGCACTGATCACCTGTCTACCGTGAACTGATCACGTGACTGCCCATGAACTGATCACGTACCTGTTCATGCACTGTTTTCGTGGCTCTCATGCATTGATCACGTGGCTGATCTTCCATTGATCACGTGACTGATTATGCACTGATTGCGTAGCTGTCATGCACTGATCACATGAGTTCGCATGCCCTGATCACGTGGGTTATCATGCACTGATCACGTGGCTAATCATACATTGATCACGTAACTCATCATGCACTGATCACGAAGCTGATCTTAAACTGATCACGTGCCTGTGCATGCACTGATCACGTGGCTGATCATGCACAGATCATGTGGCAGATCATGCACTCATCACGTGGTTAATCATACACTAACCACGTGGCTGATCATGCACTAATCACGTTGCAGATCATTCACTGATCACGTGGCTGATCATACACTGATCACGTCGCTCATCATGCACTGATCACGTCGCAGATCATACACTAACCACGTGGCTGATCATGCACTAATCACGTTGGAGATCATTCACTGATCACGTGGCTGATCATACACTGATCACGTTGCTTATCATGCACTTATCACGTGGCTGATCATGCACTGCTCATGTGACTGGGCATGCACTGATCACGTAGATATCATACATTGATCACGTGTCTATCATGCACTGAACACATGGCTGATCATACAATTATCACATGACTGCACATTCACTGATCACGTGGCTGACCATACAGTGATCACGTGGCTGATCATGCACTGATTACATGGCTGATCATGCACTGATCACGTAGCTTTCATGCACTGATCACCTGGCTATCATGCAGTGATCCCATGCCTGATCATGCACTGATCTTAATACGCATCATGAACTGGTCACGTGGCTATCATGCACTGATCACCAGGCTGATCATACACTGATCACGTGACTGATCATACACTGATCACGTGCCTGATCATGCACTTATCACGTGACTGTTCATGCACTAATCAACTGGCTGATCATGCACTGATCACGAACCTGATCATACACTGATCACGTGACTGTGCATGCACTGATCACATGGCTGATCATGCACTGATCACGTGGCTGATCATGCACTGATCACGTGGCTGATCATGCACTGATCACGAAGCTGATCATACACTGATCACCTCACTGTGCATGCACTGATCACATGGCTGATCATGCACTGATCACGTGGCTGATCATGCGCTGATCACGTGGCTAATCATGCACTAATCACGTTGCTTACCATGCTCTGATCAAGTGGCTGTCATGCACTGATCACTAGGCTGATCATACACTGATCACGTGACTGATCATACACTGATCACGTGCCTGATCATGCACTTATCACGTGACTGTTCATGCACTAATCAACTGGCTGATCATGCACTGATCACGAACCTGATCATACACTGATCACGTGACTGTGCATGCACTGATCACATGGCTGATCATGCACTGATCACGTGGCTGATCATGCACTGATCACGTGGCTGATCATGCACTGATCACGAAGCTGATCATACACTGATCACCTCACTGTGCATGCACTGATCACATGGCTGATCATGCACTGATCACGTGGCTGATCATGCGCTGATCACGTGGCTAATCATGCACTAATCACGTTGCTTACCATGCTCTGATCAAGTGGCTGTCATGCACTGATCACATGGCTGACCATACACTGATCACATGACTACGCAGGCACTGCTCACGTGACAGATCATGCACTGATCACGTGGCTATCATGCACTGATCACGTTTCTATCATGCACTGATCACGTGACTGTGCATTAACTGAACACGTACCTGTTCATACACTGTTTACGTGGCTATCATGCACTGATCAAGTGGCTGATCATGCATTGATCAAGTGACTGATTATGCACTGATTGTGTAGCTGTCATGCACTGATCACATGACTGCGCATGCCATGATCACGTGACAGATCATGCACTGATCACATTGCGTATCATGCACTGATCACATGACGGCGCATGAACTCATCACGTGGATATTATACACTGATCAAGTGACAGAAAATTCACTAATTACGTGACTGATCATGAACTGATCACGTGGCTATCATGCACTGATCACGTGACTGATCATACACTGATCACGTGGCTGATCATACACTGATCACGAGACTGATCATGAGCTGATCACGTGCCTGATCATGCACTGATCACGTGCCTGATCATGCACTGATCACGTGGCTGATCATGCACTGCTCATGTGACTGAGCATGCACAGATCACGTAGATATCATGCATTATCACTTGTCTATCATGCACTGAACACATGGCTGATCATTCACTGATCACGTAACTGCACATGCAGTGATCACGTGGCTGTTCAGGCCCTGATCACATGGCTGATCATGCACTGATCACGTGGCTGATCATGCACTGATCACGTGGCTATCATGCCCTGATCACGTGGCTGATCATGCACTGATCACGTGGCTGTTCAGGCACTTGATCACGTGCCTCATTCATGCACTGATCACGTGGCTGATCATGCACTGATCACGGTGGCTATCATGCCCTGATCACGTTGCTGATCATATACTGATCACGTGACTGATCATGCACTGATCACGTGTCTGATCGTACACTGATCATGTGGCTGATCTTGCACTAATCACGTTGCTATCATGCATTGATCAGGTTGCTATCATGCACTGATCACATGCCTGATCATGCACTGATCTCGATACTGATCATGCACTGGTCACGTGGCTAACATGCACTGATCACCTGGCGATCATACACTGATCAAGTTGACTGATCATGCACTGATCACGTGACTGTGCATGCCCTGATCACGTGGCTAATCATGCAGTGATCCGTTGCGCATCATGCACTGATCACATGACAGCACATGAACTGATCACGTGGACATATACACTGCTCAAGTGACAGATCATGCACTAATCACATGAATGACATGCACTGATCACGTGGCTATCATGTACTGATCACGGGTGGCTAATCATACAGAGATCAATGGCTTGATCATGCACTGATTACGTGGCTGATCATGCACAGATCACGTAGCTATCATGCACTGATCACATGGCTATCATGCACTGATCCCGTGGCTGATCATGCACTGATCACGTGACTTATCAGGCACTAGTCATGTGGTTATCATGCACTGATCACAGTGGCTGATCATACACTGATCACGTGGACTGATCATGCACTGATCACGTGTCTGATCATGCACTGATCACCTGACTGATCATACACTATTCACGTATCTGGGCATGCACTGAGCACATGGCTGATTATGCACAGATCAAGTGGCTGATCATGGCGCTGATCACGTGGGCCCTACCATGCACTGCTCAGGTGGGCTATCATTGCACTGATCACGTGGCTGATCATACACTGATCATGTGACTGCACATGAACTGATCACGTGGCTATCATGCACTGATCACCTGTCTACCGTGAACTGATCACGTGACTGCCCATGAACTGATCACGTACCTGTTCATGCACTGTTTTCGTGGCTCTCATGCATTGATCACGTGGCTGATCTTCCATTGATCACGTGACTGATTATGCACTGATTGCGTAGCTGTCATGCACTGATCACATGAGTTCGCATGCCCTGATCACGTGGTTATCATGCACTGATCACGTGGCTAATCATACATTGATCACGTAACTCATCATGCACTGATCACGAAGCTGATCTTAAACTGATCACGTGCCTGTGCATGCACTGATCACGTGGCTGATCATGCACAGATCATGTGGCAGATCATGCACTCATCACGTGGTTAATCATACACTAACCACGTGGCTGATCATGCACTAATCACGTTGCAGATCATTCACTGATCACGTGGCTGATCATACACTGATCACGTCGCTCATCATGCACTGATCACGTCGCAGATCATACACTAACCAACGTACTGATCATGCACTAATCACGTGGAGATCATTCACTGATCACGTCGCTGATCATTCACTGATCACGTTGCTTATCATGCACTTATCACGTGGCTGATCATGCACTGCTCATGTGACTGGGCATGCACTGATCACGTAGATATCATACATTGATCACGTGTCTATCATGCACTGAACACATGGCTGATCATACAATTATCACATGACTGCACATTCACTGATCACGTGGCTGACCATACAGTGATCACGTGGCTGATCATGCACTGATAACATGGCTGATCATGCACTGATCACGTAGCTTTCATGCACTGATCACCTGTCTATCATGCAGTGATCCCATGCCTGATCATGCACTGATCTTAATACGCATCATGAACTGGTCACGTGGCTATCATGCACTGATCACATGGCTGATCATACACTGATCACGTGACTGATCATACACTGATCACGTGCCTGATCATGCACTTATCACGTGACTGTTCATGCACTAATCAACTGGCTGATCATGCACTGATCACGAACCTGATCATACACTGATCACGTGACTGTGCATGCACTGATCACATGGCTGATCATGCACTGATCACGTGGCTGATCATGCACTGATCACGTGGCTGATCATGCACTGATCACGAAGCTGATCATACACTGATCACCTCACTGTGCTAGCACTGATCACATGGCTGATCATGCACTGATCACGTGGCTGATCATGCGCTGATCACGTGGCTAATCATGCACTAATCACGTTGCTTACCATGCTCTGATCAAGTGGCTGTCATGCACTGATCACTAGGCTGATCATACACTGATCACATGACTATCATACACTGATCACGTGACTGATCATGCACTTATCACGTGACTTTCATGCACTAATCACGCTGATCATGCACTGATCACGAACCTGACTCATACACTGATCACGTGACTGTGCATTGCACTGATCACATGGCTGATCATGCACTGATCACGTGGCTGATCATGCACTGATCACGTGGCTGAACATGCACTGATCACGAAGCTGATCATAACACTGATCACCTCACTGTGCATGCACTGATCACATGGCTGATCATGCACGTGATCACGTGGCTGATCAATGCGCTGATCACGTGCTAATCATGCACTAATCACGTTGCTACCATGCTCTGATCAATGGCTGTCATGCACTGATCACATGGACCTGACCATTACCACTGATCACCACTGATACGCAGGCCACACTGATCACGTGACATCATGCACTGATCACG
>NW_020191568.1:0-19200 GCF_002263795.3 Bos taurus
GTGTCTAGGCCATGCAGGAGAGAAGGCCCCTCATCTCGCGATGACGGGAGTCTCGGGGTTCTGTTCTCGAGCGGCGGCCCAGAGCGGTTTCTCACGGGGTACGAAGGCGAGGTCAGTGAGCCTCTCGTGGGGCCCCAGGCAAGTCGGGTATCTCATGCGAGTGGCGAGGGGCGAGCGCGTCATTGCTCTCGAGTCATGGTAGGGGAATCTGGCCTCGAGACGTGTTGTAAGAAGGTCTCTCGAGGTCTTTCTCGGTTGAGGCAGGAAACCCTGGCTTCCCTCGACTTGTGCAGGTGACATCAGGGGGCTTCTCATGGTGGCTCTGAGAAGTCAGGGGAAACTGGTGGTGGGAGGCCGTCTCGGACTCCACTGGGTTTGGTGCATTGGAAGAGGGCCTCATCTCCAGTTGAGGCAGGCACTCAGGGTTTCTCTGATTTCAGACTCGATCGCAGGGTCCCTGCAGACTGGGGACAGGAGAGTCAGGCCTCGTCTTGGCTTGATGGAACTCCGCTTGCCTCTCGAGGTGTCCCCGGAGAGAGGCCACTTGTCGAGCTGTATTTGGAACCGGGGTTTTTCCGGACGATGCACGGGCGAGTCACTGCCCCTTCGTGTTGCCTGCATTCACAGGCTGGAGTTCGGAGAGGTGTCCGGGCCTCGGGTTCTTATCAAGGGACCAGGAAATCGGGGTGCTTCGCAACGTGGAAGCACCCACGAGGCCACGTCTGGAATGTCGTCGTGAACCGGCCTCATCCCGACCGGAAGGTCGGGAACCCCTTCCAGACAAAGCAGGGGAGTCGACCCCCGGCGAGATCAGGAGGGGAGAAGGGGCTCAGAGGAAGTGGTGCCGGAAAACCCCGGTGTCCTCTCCAGGGAAACCGGGATGGGCGGGAACTTTGTGGGGCGCATCAAGGGTGCCAAGTACCGTTTCGACTCAATTTCCTAACGTGCGACTTCTCCTGAGACGCTGTAGCGGGAAAGGGCTTCATCTTGCGATGACGGGGGAACCACGTGGTTTTTCTCGAGTTGCGGCGGGATTCTCGAGTTACGACGGGGAATTCAGGATGCCTCTTGTGTTGGCCCAGGGATGTCCAATCTTCCATTCGAGTTGCGAAGGAAAGCTGGGGATTGCTCTCGAGTGACTGCAGGGCCAATAGACCTCATCTAGGCTTGTGTCCAGAAGCCAATGTTCCTCTCCAGGGCGACCGGATCTCGGGGTGCATTCCAGACGCACCCGGGAGACAGGCATTCATCTCGAGTGGAAGCAAAGAACCCCGCTCTGCTCTCGAATCGCGACGGTATCTCTTGGAGCTCACTGGGTGGACTAAAGGGAGTCAAGCCTCCTGAGGCTTTGGAGAAGGTCGCGAGATTGGCCTAGGCCATGCAGAGGAACGAGGCCCTCTATCTCCGCATGACGGGGGTCTCGGGGTGGTTCTCGGAGCGGCAGGCCCCAGGGTGCGGTTTCTCACGAGGTACGAAGGCGAGGTCAGTGAGCCTCTCGTGGGGCGCCAGGGAAGTCGGGTCTGCATGAGAGTGGCGAGGTGGAGCGCGTCATTCCTCTCGAGTCATGGTAGGGAATTCTGGCCTCGAGACGTGTTGAAGAAGGTTCTCGAGGCCTTTCTCGGGTTGAGCAGGAAACCCTGGCTTCCCTCGATCTTGTGCAGGTGACTCAGGGGCTTCTCATGGTGCTCTGAGAAGTCAGGGAAACTGGAGGTGGGAGGGGCCTCTCGGACTCCGGGGTTTGGTTGCATTGAAGAGGCCTCATCTCCAGTTGAGGCAGGAACCTCAGGTTCTCTGATTTCAGACTCCGATCGCAGGGTCCCTGCAGACTGGGGACAGGAGAGTCAGGCCTCGTCTTGGGTTGAGTCATGGAACTCCGCTTGCCTCTCGAGGTGTCCCGGGAGAGAGGCCACTTGTCGAGCTGTATTTGGAACTGGGGGTCTTTTCCGGAGATGCCGGTGTCACTGCCCCTTCGGTTGACTTCATTCACAGGGTGGAGTTCGGAGGTGTCCGGGCATCGGTTTTATCAAGAGGGACGGGAAATCGGGGTGCTTCGCAACGTGAAAGCACCCGGAGGCCACGTCTGGATGTCGTCGTGAGACCGGCCTCATCCTGAGGTGCGACCGGAAGGTCGGGAACCCTTCCAGACAAAGCAGGGGAGTCGAACCCTCCTGTCGAGATCAGGAGGGTAGAAGGGGCTCAGAGGAAGTGGTGCCGGAAAACCTCCGGTGTTCCTCTCAGGAGACCGGGGATGCCGGGGAACTTTGTGGGGGCGCATCAAGGGTGCCAAGTACCGTTTCACCTCCAATTTCCTGACGTGGGACTCTCTGAGACGCTGTAGCGGGAAAGGGCTTCATCTTGCGATGACGGGGGAACCATCGTGGTTTTTCTCGAGTTGCGGCGGGATTCTCGAGTTACGACGGGGAATTCAGGATGCCTCTTGTGTTGGCCCAGGGAAGTCCAATCTTCCATTCGAGTTGCGAAGGAAAGCTGGGGATTGCTCTCGAGTGACTGCAGGGCAATAGACCTCATCGTAGGCTTGTGTGTCCCAGAAGCCAATGTTCCTCTCCAGGGGAACGACGACCGGGGATCTCGGGGGTGCATTCCAGACACACCCGGGGGACAGGATTCATCTCGAGTCGGAAGCAACGAACCCCGCTCTGCTTCGAGTCGCGACGGGTATCTCTTGGAGCTCACTGGGTGGACTAAAGGAGTCGAAGCCTCCTGAGGCGTTTGAGACCGAGGTGCTGCAAGAGATTGGCCTCTAGGCCGTATGCAGGAAGGACGTAAGCGCCTCTCATACCTCCGGCTGATGACGGGGGAGTCTCGGGGTGGTTCTCGAGCGGCAGGCCCAGGGCTGCCGTTTCTCACGATGTACGACGGCATGAAAGGGTCAGATGAGCCTCTCGTGGGGCGCCAGCGAAGTCGGAGAGTCTCCATGCGAAGTGGCCAGGGGGAGACGCTGTCATTGCTCTCGAGTCATGGTTAGGGAATCTTGGCCTTCGACAGACGTGTTGAAGAAGGTCTCTCGAGGTCTTTCCTCGGGTTGAGGCAGGAAACCCTGGCTTCCCCTCCGGACTTGTGCAAGGTGACCTAAGGGGCCTCTCATGGTGGCTCTGAGAAGTCAGGGAACACTGGATGGTGGGAGGGGCCTCTCGGACTCCAGTGGGTTTGGTGCATTTGGAAGAGGGCCTCATCTCCAGTTGGAGGCAAGCACCTCAGGGTTCCTCTGATTTCCGACCGGAAGGTCGGGAACCCCTTCCAGACAAAGCAGGGGAGTCGACCCTCCTGTCGAGATCAGGAGGGGAGAAGGGGCTCAGAGGAAGTGGGTTGCCGGCAAAACCTCGGGTGTTCCTCTCCAGGGGAGGACCGGGGGATGCCGGGGACACTTTGTATGGGGGCGCATCCAAGGGTGCCCACAGTATCCGTTTCGATCTCCAATTCCTAACGTGCGACTTCTCCTGAGGACGCTTTTAATATGCGGGAAAAGGGCTTCATCTTGCGATGACGGCCGGGGAACCCACGTGGTTTCTCCTCGAGTTGCGGGGGATTCTCGAGTTTACGACGGGGGAATTCAGGATGCCTTCTTGTGTTTGGCCCAGGGATGTCCCAATCTTCCATTCGAGTTGCGAAGGAAAGCTGGGGATTGCTCTCGATTGACTGCAGGGCCAATAGACCTCATCTAGGCTTGTGTCCAGAAACCAATGTTCCTCTCCAGAGGCGACCGGGATCTCGGGGTTGCATTCCAGACGCACCCGGGGAGACAGGCATTCATCTCGAGTGGAATCAACGAACCCCGCTCTGCTCTCGAGTCGCGACGGGTATCTCTTGGAGCTCACTGGGTGGACTAAAGGGAGTCAAGCCTCCTGAGGCGTGTGGAGAGAGGTCGCGAGATTGGCCTCTAGGCCATGCAGGAGACGAAGGCCCTCATCTCTGCGATGACGGGGGGGAGTCTCGGGGTGTTTTCGAGCGGCGGCCCAGGGTGCGGTTCTGCACGAGGTACGAAGGCCGGCGGGTACAGTGAGGCCTCTCGTGGGGCGCCAGGGAAGTCCGGTCTCGCATGCGAGTGGCGAGGGGACGGCGCGTCATTGCTCTCGAGTCATGGCTTAGGGGAATTCTGCCTCGAGACGTGTTTGAAGAAGGTCTCTCGAGCCTTTCTCGGGTTGAGGCAGGAAACCCTGGCTTCCCTCGACTTGTGCACGGTGACCTCAGGGGGCTTCTCATGGTGGCTCTGAGAAGTCAGGGAATACTGGACGGTGGGAGGGGCCTCGTCAGGACTCCACTGGGTTTGGTGCATTGGAAGAGGCCTCATCTCCCAGTTGAGGGCAGGAACCTCAGGGTTTCTCTGATTTTCAGACTCCGATCGCAGGGTCCCTGCAGACTGGGACAGGAGAGTGACGCCTCGTCTTGGCGTTGAGTCATGGAACTCGGCTTGCCTCTCTAGCTGTCCCCGGGGAGAGAGGCCACTTGTCGAGCTGTATTTGGAACCTGGGTTTTTTTCCGGACGATGCACGGTGCGAGTCACTGCCCCTTCGTGTTGACTTCATTCACAGGGGGAGGTCGGAGAGGTGTCCGGGGCATCGGGTTCTTATCAAGAGGGGACCGGAAATCGGGCGGTGCTTCAGCAACGTTTGAAGCACCCACGAGGCCACGTCTGGAATGTCATCGTGAGACCGGCCTCATCCTGAGG
Source organism: Bos taurus (assembly GCF_002263795.3). NCBI lineage: Eukaryota > Metazoa > Chordata > Mammalia > Artiodactyla > Bovidae > Bos > Bos taurus. The sequence goes on from NW_020191568.1 coordinate 4,688, forward strand.
TGCGACCGGAAGGTCGGGAACCCCTTCCAGACAAAGCAGGGGATTGGAACCTCCTGTCGAGATCAGGAAGGTAGAAGGGGCTCAGAGGAAGTGGTGCCGGAAAACCTCGGTGTTCCTCTCCAGGGAGACCGGGATGCCGGAGAAATTTCTGGGGCGAATCAAGGGTGCCAAGTACCCCGTTCATCGATCTCCAATTCCTAACGTTTGCGACTTCTCCTGAGACGCTGTAAGCGAGGAAAGGGCTTCATCTTGCGATGACGGCGGGAACCACGTGGTTTTTCTCGAGTTGCGGCGGGATTCTCGAGTTACGACGGGGAATTCAGGATGCCTCTTGTGTTGGCCCAGGGAAGTCCAATCTTCCATTCGAGTTGCGAAGGAAAGCTGGGGGATTGCTCTCGAGTGACTGGCAGGGCCAATAGACCTCATCTAGGCTTGTGTCCAGAAGCCGAATGTCTCTCTCCAGGGGGCACACGGGATCTCGGGGTTGCATTCCAGACGCACCCGGGGGAGACAGCATTCATCTCGAGTGGAAGCAAGAACCCCCGCTGCTGCTCTCGAGTCGCGACGGGGTATCTCTTGGAGCTGCTTCCCTGGGTGGCTAAAGGGGTCAGGCTCCTGATGCATTTGAGAGAGAGAGTCGCGGAGATTGCCTCTAGCCACTGCAGGAGACGAAGGCCTCATCTCCGGCATGAAACGGGGTCTCGGTGGTGGTTCTCGATGCGGTCGGCCCCAGGGTGCGGTTTCTTCTCACGAGGTACGACGGCGAGGTCAGTGCGGCCTCTCGTGGGGCGCCAGGGACAGTCGGGTCTCCATGAGTAGTGGCGAGGGGGGAGCGCGTCATTGCTCTTCGAGTCATAGGTAGGGAATCTGGCCTCGAGACGTGTTGAAGAAGTCGCGGAGGCTCTTTTCTCGGGTTGAGGCAGGAAACCCTGGCTTCCCTCGACTTGTGCAAGTGACCTCAGGGGGCTTCTCATGGTGACTGTGAGAAGTCAGGGAAACTGGAGGTCGGAGGGGCCTCTCGGGACTCCAGTGGGTTTGGTGCATTGGAAGATGGCCTCATCTCCAGTTGAGGCAGGAACCTCAGGATTTCTCTGATTTCAGACTCGATCCCAGAGTCCCTGCAGACTGGGGACAGGAGAGTCAGGCCTCGTCTTGGGTTGAGGCATGGAAACCGCTTGCCTCTCGAGGTTCCCCGGGGAGAGAGGCCACTTGTCGAGCTGTTTTGGGAACCTGGGGTTTTTTTCCGGACGATGCACGGCGAGTCACTGCCCCTTCGTGTTGACTTCATTCACAGGGTGGAGTTCGGAGAGGTGTCCGGGCATCGGGTTCTTATCAAGAGGGGACCGGGAAATCGGGGTGCTTCGTACGTGGAAGCACCCACGAAGCCACGTCTGGAATGTCGTCGTGAGACCGGCCTCATCCTGAGGTGCGACCGGAAGGTCGGGCACCCCTTCCAGACAAAGCAGGGGAGTCGACCCTCCTGTCGAGATCAGGAGGGTAGAAGGGTGCTCAGAGCCAGGGGTGCGGGAAAACTCCGGTGTTCCTCTCCAGGGAGACCGGAATACCGGGCAACTTGGTGGGGCGGCATCAACGGGTGCCAAGTACCGTCACACAAATTCTAACGTGTCGGGGACTTTCTCTTTGAGAACCCTATGTAGCGGGCGGGAAAGGGCTTCATGTCTTGCCGATCACGGGGAGGCCACGAGGTATTTCTCGAGTTGCGAGGGCGGGGATTCTCGACGTTACGACGGGGGGAAGTCAGGATGCCTCTGTGTTGGTCCCAGGGGAAGTCCCAATCTTCCATTTCGAGTTGCGAAGGAAAGCTGAGATTGCTCAATCGAGTGACTGGCAGGGCCAAATAGCCCATCTAGGCTTTCGTGTCCCAGAAGGGCAATGTTCCTCTCCAGGGGCGACCCGGGATCTCGGGGTTGCATTCCAGACGCAGCCGGTGAGACAGGCGTTCATCTCGAGTGGAAGCAAAGAACCCCGCTCTGCTCTCGAGTCGCGACGGTATCTCTTGGGCTCACTGGGTGGACTAAAGTGAGTCAAGCCTCCTGAGGCGTTTGGAGAGAGGTCTCGAGTTGGCCTCTAGGCCATGCAGGAGACGAAGGCCCTCATCTCCGCGATGACGGGGGTCTCGGGGTGGTTCTCGAGCGGCTGCCCCAGGGTGCGGTTTCTCACGAGGTACGATGGCGAGGTCAGTAAACCTATCGTGGGCGCCAGGGAAGTCGGGTCTCCATGCGAGTGGCGGGGAGGAGCGCGTCATTGCTCTCCAGTCATGGTAGGGGAATCTGGCCTCGAGACGTGTTTGAAGAAGGCTCTCGAGGCTTTCTCGGGTTGAGCCAGGAAACCCTGGCTTCCCTCGACTTGTGCAGGTGACCTCAGGGGGCTTCTCATGGTGGCTCTGAGAAGTCAGGGAAACTGGAGGTGGGAGGGGCCTCTCGGGATTCCACTGGGTTTGGTGCATTGGACCAAGGGCGCTCATCTGCCCGTTGGGACGCAGGAAACCCAGGGCTCTGATTTCAGACTTCCGATCAGCAGGGTCCCTGCAAGACTGGGGACACGGACTGTGTCAGCGCCTCGTCTTGGGTTGAGGCATGGAACTCGCTGCCCTGTAGAGGTGACCCCGGGAGAGAGGCCACTTGTCGAGCTGTATTTGGAACCTGGGGGTTTTTTCGGGACGATGATGCACGCGAGTCACTGCCCTTCGTGTTGACTTCATTCACAGGGTGAAGTTCGGAGAGGTGTCCGGGCATCGGGTTCTTATCAAGAGGGGACTGGGAAATCGGGGTGCTTCGCAACGTGGAAGCACCCACGAGGCCACATCTGGAATGTCGTCGTGAGACCGGCCTCATCCTGAGGTGCGACCGGAAGGTCGGGAACCCCTTCCAGACAAAGCAGGGGAGTCGACCCTCCTGTCGAGATCAGGAGGGTAGAAGGGGCTCAGAGGAAGTGGTCCGGAAAACCTCGGTGTTCCTCTCCAGGGAAACCGGATGCGGGGAACTTTGTGGGGGCGCATCAAGGGTGCCAAGTACCGTTTCGATCTGCAATTCCTAACGTGCGACTTCTCCTGAGACGCTGTAGCGGGAAAGGGCTTCATCTTGCGATGACGGGGGAACCCCGTGGTTTACGTGTTTTTCTCGGAAGTTGCGAGCGGGATTCTTCGAGTTTACCACGGGAATTCAGGATGCCTCTTGTTTGCCAGGGAAGTCAATCTTCCATTCCGAGTTTTGCGAAGGAAAGCTGGGGATTGCTCTCAGTGACTTGGCAGGGCCAATCAGACCTCATGCAAGGCTTGTGTCCAGAAGCCGAGCTTCCTCTCCAGGGGCGACGGGATCTCGGGGTTGCATTCCAGACGCACCCGGGGAACAAGGCATTCATCTCGAGTGGAAGCAACGAACCCCTGCTTCCTGCTGCTCGATGTCGGACGAGTATTCTTGGAGCTCACAGGGTGGACTAAAGGGGAGTCAAGCCTCCGGAGCACGTATTGGAGAGAGGTCACGAGATTGGCCTCTAGGCCAGAGGAGTGTCTTACGCGTGAGGCCCTCCTCTCCGGCGATGACGGGGGACCGTCTCGAGTGGTTTCGAGCGGCGGCTCCAGGGTGGGGCTTCTCAGAGGTACGACGGCGAGGTCAGTGACCCTCGTGGGGCGCCAGGGAGCGTCGGGTCATCATGCGAGTGGCCGAGGGGCAGCGCGTCATTGTTCTCAGAGTCATGGTAGGAATCTGAGGTCTTGTCTGGTGAGGCGGAAACCCTGGCTTCTCGACTTGTGCAGCGTACCTCAGGGGGCTTTCTCATGGTGGCTTCTGAGAAGCCAAGGGAAACTGGAGGTGGGAGGGGCCTCTCGCCGGGACTCCCCTTGGGGTTTGGTGCGTTGAAAGAGGGCCTATCTCCCAGTTGAGGCAGGACAGCCCGCGTTTCCTCTGCATCTCCCCTCCCCACACACAACCACGAACAAAAAATCAACCAACTAAAAAATCAATTGCGCCAAAGCAAAGGAATCCAACTACTCTCGACAGATTGGGTAACACCAAAAAATCAGACCAAGGGCAAAACGAAATAGATACGTTACAGCGATTCCTATTCAATAAACAATGTACCAAATATAACGGCGACAATACAACAATTGAAAGGTAACATATTGGAAACACCACTACTGCCACAATAACCCAACAAACCTCAAAATCAAACCCCATCAGACCCGACGACTGTCTCCCCTTCAAGACACTAGGGGGAGAGCAGCGCCCACAACCAAATGATTATACACCAGAAAAAAATCAGACATAAAATTTGAAAACACTCAAAAGCATGGGGAGAGATCACATATTTCTTTACCCCACTATGACACTGGACGACTCACCGCACATACAAGCAACACTAAACAAACCACAAACTGGTGACGAAAAGACTCAAATATTTGCCCAACACTAAACATTACACCCCAAGTAACACGATGAATAGATAACTATCATCTCAAACGAATCTACCATCCAAACAACCCAAATACCAAAAAAAAAAAACAAAACAACAGGAATGCATGTAGTGCATTGGAGCACGAAGAATGAAAGTCCACTCGAAAACGTAAGTAACGCTAATTAAACAAGCTGACGTAATAAAAATTCTTAATAAAATATAGAAAAAGAAATAGAAGAATCACAGGTAAACCCACAAAAAACTTACATCAAGAAGATCTGAGAAGTAGAAATAAAACTAACACAATGGATACAGTAGAGTTGCATAAACACCGAGATAGAGCACAGCATCAACACACAAAAGATCCAAAATGCAGCGTCATCCACCAAAACATCAACTATAAACAACACTAATAAGGAACAAATCTATGAAATATGCATACGATAACAGATTAGAGAATAACAAAGCCTCAAGCAGAAAACTCATGCACACTAACCCTTAAGAATGCAAGAATGACGTAAAAACAAAGGACAGAACAAAATCAAACCGACATACAAAACCCAAACCACAAAAACAACCCACCCAACAAATAACAAAAAAATCAATACAAGAATAAAAAGGTACCACCGGCAATCAAAGAAAAAAAAAAGTCAAAAATCCTCACCACTCAAAAATTCCCATCACATAGAAACAGCGGAGACAAAAGATCAGAAATACACCCAATCACCCACCTACTGATCCGGAGGACGATCAGGAGTAGAACCCATTCAAGACCCCACTACAGCGGGCTCCCACAGCCAATGAAATAAAACAAGGATCAAGGGCTCCGTCAAAAAATCAAACCAATCCCGATCCACACTCCGCGAAAAACCTCGGTGTTCGCTCCTCTGACAAGGAGACGGGAAGAATCGCGGGAATTTTGTGGGGCGCGCATCAAGGGTAGCCAAGACCCGTTTCGACTCAAATTTCTGAACGTGGGACTTCTCCTTTGAGACGCTGCCCTAACCAAGCCTACCCCGAACATTCCAGGAAATTGCACTGCGCCCTCTTTCAATCACATTGTACAGGCCCTTAAGCCCCACAACCCCCCCCCGCCAAGAACAAAAAACCTCAGCGACTCGAACTAGGAGTGGACAGCCTTAAACACACCATACCAGTAGGTTTTATAATACAACCCTCTACAACCCCTCACAAAACCCATACCGACCCACCCATCAAAGAAATTCACCAAAAACTCACCCCGACCATGCTTTCAGCATGGCATGGACGGGTATTGCACTTTTTTTCCAAAAGTTAACAACTGAAAAAGTTTCGCATTTCAAAAAAAATTATCAAACAGGGACAAGTAAGAACATAATTACAGAATACAGACAGACCTCCCTACTCCACATATCTTGGTGTTGAAAGAAAACTGCATTCAAACAAGGAGAACGAGACACATCAAAACTCTAAGAAAAACATTCAAGAATAAATAACAACTGAAGTAATTCTGACAGGAATGAAAGAGAAAGAATAGACCTTCTCAGGGGATCCACATGGACTTACTTACCACACCCTTTCCACATAGCATACCAACACATATTGGGCATAAACAGAATAAATAAAAACAGGAACAAATTCCCCCTACCCCCTTAAAAATCCTAAAACACAAACACACCACATAACACAGCTGAATCACGATACTCACACAAAAGAGAGTAAGACATGCGCCAAACAACACGGGCCAATCACAAAGAGCACATGCAACCACACCAAAGAATCCACCACCAACCAGGGCTACACATATGATGCAACCTATAGATGTCCCGTAGAAAGGACTAAGATCACGAACAGCGCTATGGCTACTACAGAAAAACAAAATTACCAAAAACAGGCAACCCTCCCATCGCCCAACTTTTAATCATAAAAAACAACACTAAACCCTCCAAAATCAACAGCACAATATAAATCAACTCGACTAAAATAATTGGAGCAGAAAACACAACAGGACCTTATAACCCACCTAAACAAACAAAGCACAAATTGATGAGGAATAACATAAACCTTTGATTTGCGACACAAATAATACAGGGTTCGCAATATCTCCACTTGAAAGCGGTGGACGAGATTCATACAAAAAAAAGTGCAACAGACATTCACACTAAATAATTCCATAGAACCCCAATTAAGGCAATACCTTAAGTATTAAAACATTCGGAAAGCTAAGGAGATCAAATAAATTCAAGCAGTGGCCATAAGACCAATAAGAACCAAAAACTATTTTACCTAGTGAAAAAAATTTTTCACTTTCCATTTTTATTTATAAATCATGAAAACCATTTAAAAATCAATCAGATTTTGTAAATCAATTCACCTCACCCATTACCGCTTAAGATCCCAGTACTGTCAACTGCCCCGTCCTTATGGCTAGATTCATACACTTAGCTTCCACTTCGCACTTCACCTTTCTACTTTTAGCAAGTAAGGCAACCCACTCCATTCTTTGCTAAATCCATTACGTTAAGCCTGTTCTGTCATTCGCACAATCACATGACATCCTTATCAGCAGCACAGCACATCACATCAAACATATTACACCCAAAAACTCTTGTCACAATTTACTTCACCAAACCATTAACATCTACAAAACACAATCAATTTTATTAATTGTGTAAATGTAAAGTTCACACATAATATCAAACACTTAATACGAACTAATATATCCAAATTAATACATAAAACTAAAAAATATCAACGTTGTAAATTAAATAAAATAACTAGACCATTACTCCTCTTAGAAATCTTACCACAGAACAATGTCATAACTTAAGACACTTCAATATTAAAATAAGTATCAAGAAACGGGGATTCACAACCCTCTAAATCTAGAACTAATACTCATAATCGAATTCAAAATCTATTAATAACACACAAATCAAAATCGTCTGTAGAAATGACACGCTACCTCCTATACAGGTACACTCGACACCACTACCATAAATTAATGAACAAAAACCTCTATTAAAAATAAATATAATTTGTTTAAATCCAACTCAGAAAAGAAGATGCGACGTCGATGCCCTGACCCTAGAACATACAAATAATTCAAACATGAAACAAGAGAAGTGATCACTAAAGTATCTATACTAGAGATGGAGAGAGTATAAATGTCGGTGGTGGGTGCGACCAAAGGGCGAGCAGCTGCGAGGAGGAACAAAAAGAGACGAGAGAACTGTGAAGACCAATAAGACGGGAAGCCGTTGGAGGGAAGGAGTAGAGGACACGATACGCCAGACAAAGTAACCGTAGCTAAGACGACAGGCGGGAGTGACGTAGCGAACCGTAGAGGGACAAGGCGGCAGCATATCCTATGAACTAATGGTTCCACAACGCATCTCGTCAGATGCTATTTCTAATCATTACATCAGTAAATTATACAAAAGTCAAACTAGCCTAAGTTAGTAGTTTCCTTTTAACTTCGCTAAATACAAGTCGTCACTTTATATACGCAGATCAGGGACTAACGTTTATATGTTTGTTCCAGGAAGAAGCCAACTTACACCATATTGAAATTATGGTAGAATCCAAGACAGACGATACCCACCTCTTAAATAAAAAAAAAAAAATTAAATCTTTAAAAAACAACTATAAACTACCTCAACATCGAATACACTAAATAACCTCCTGTCTCCCTGAATAAAACTTCAAAATAGCAAAACCAGAAAAAAAAAATGATCCTTACTGCAAGAAATCCCCATTCAATCCAAAGAGATCGAGCCCTTATTTCTTTAAAACTAGTAACAACGTCAACTAAGTCCTCGGCGCTCCGATGCTCCTGATTAAACTACTCTTTTGAAAAGACCCTAGCTAGGTAAAGATTTTGCAGAAAAATAAAAAATTATTCAACTTACCAATGACCATTTAATCTTTAATTACATACTATGCTTTCTGTCAAAATTGTACAACTATCACTAAGTAACTTGGCTAAGTAATAAACATACCTTTAATGATTTAAAGTAATTTATATTTTTTCAAATAAAAAAGAACAAATTTATTGTATATGATATAATCTGAGGGAGTTAAATTACATTTACCATCAGATGTAAACAAGGATATTTTAAATTAACATTTTAATAGAAACGCACCCTACACAGGGCGTCCATGGTTCTAACATAAATCACAAAAAAAGCAAATTGATTACCCTTGATTAGAATGTAAGTAGGTAACCACAAATGTTAAAAAACAGTTCAAAACATTTGAACTGCTTCATAAGTATTAATAAATCACAAACTAAGATTGTTAAAGACATCGGATAGACACTAAATAAAAATAAATGAAATGGCTTAAAAAAAGTCTTTTCCTTAAGTAATAGAAATATTCCAAATGAAGACACACTACTCAATTAAAAAAATCCTAATCTCACTGTAAGTACACTCAGTACCTTGCCGAAATTCACATGGTGCAATACGCTTCTAACTCTAATCGTACACAAAAAAACATGAGTAAAAGAATTGTGAAGACATTCGAGCTTCATGGAGTGAACCATGATACAAGAGGCGCCAAACGAATTCAAATAACGATTATACTCAGTAGAAAACACACGATCAGTTAAAGCTATGATCTAGCATAATGTCAGGTTTGGTAGGTGAACACTCATCTCTCTCAGACTAATTTGTCCATCAGAGTCCACGCACATTTTTCTCTTTACCAGCCCTACTTAACAATCTATCAAACATAATACATATTAAAATCTAAATAGTAGTTACAATTTATGCGTCTTAATCACAAGGATAATTATGTGTATATATTAAATCTGTAACAAACAAGCTATAACTACTCTCCACCCCTCATTCCCATCTATTATAATAAAAAAAATTGAAGCAAAGCCCAAACTACGCCTGATTGCATAATGAAGCACTGTATCCTACTCATATATACTCTTAACCCAAGACCAAAGAAAGGAAACGATAGGACACGGCTCAGCTCTCAATTACAAATTCTTCTTACTTTGACTTTACCTGTACCCTTTTCAATACAACTCATCCAGTAAATCATTACCTCTCATATTCTTCCTTTACTCGTAAAAATTAAGGTACCATCGTCCTACCGTCCACTTCGTTGGCGGTCAATGACGCAAGGTTACTACAAGCTGACTCCAGAGAAAACCTGTCTCCTTCTTCTTAGAAAAAATCTATCGAAATCTTCTGGTCGCTTTCCACACTTTTTTCTTAATGCACCTTTTTTCGAGCAGTTATAACCATTGAGCTTCAATCCTGTCCGACCTTCACGACATTCTGGCACTGCCCCAAAGACATAAAAATTATTTGAAATCCAAAACCTTCTTTAATCTTAAGCCGACCGCTAAACCTTTACCTTTTATCGCTAGGAGTTAAGCGACTGCCCAGCTATGACGCCGTCCCATTGCAACTCAGGGTGTTGTTCTCACTCTAGTTTTCCTAGTTGCTAGAAAGGGTCACTGCTTCCTGATCGAATACTCCTGAGTGTCAGGTTGAGGATAAGTCGGCGTTCTGTCTTCTAATCGCTCACCTCTTGCACCTTTACGGCCCTATATCAACCCACTGTGCCGCACCCCTTTCTTCTCTCCAGCAATAACACATTTCCATTCTTCCAACTTCATAAATTTAAATTTAATTCCACTCATCTTCCTACTCCTTAGCTCCCGATGTACTCACCACCATGCTCCCCCATTGATCCAGTCAATATACTATTTCATTTCTTCCCTTAATTACACGAACGGCATTGAAAAAACCAGAACAGACTTCATTATATTCAGGCACACCCCGTGTGTGGTCCACGGAGTCATCATTTCTCATGTGATCAAGCATCCAACGGGCCACATATACGCGATTTCCAATTGCAGGCACTCCAATTGTCACCAAAAGGCATGGACCATGCGCTCCAAGTAAGGAACTGGGTTTTCTGCTCCTATGGTACGACTGCCATAAAAAATGCAATCCCACCAGTAATGACCTTGGGCTGGTGGAATCCCAGTACAGATGATCCTTCCAGTTAGAGCCACGGTCGATTATCATCAGGCAATTGACATACTCACGAATAACCACACCAGGGAACCAATTCCAAATCTCATCCTCATCCACAGCTAAACAGGCAGAACCTCTCCAGAATCGGCTCCACAGCAGGGTAGCTTCATCTAGTCCTGCGACTCAAACGTCCATCCCCAATTATCCGAATGAAATTAAACCTGCGGCTGGGATATGCTAGCCATCATATGGCAAAAAATTATTGGTGGATCTAATTTTTTAAACTTTGTTCTCTAAATCTACTAAATACCAATCAAATATTTTTCGTTCTAAGCACATTACGATTCTTTCTTACTCGCCATAATTCTTTTCCAAGCAATATATACCCCATTAAATCATCCTATTATTCCCACGTATCGAGTCTAGTGTCGCTCACTTCTTCCCCGGTTTAGAGAGTATACGTAAGCCAACAAACCATGGGGGCGGACCCGAGCGATAAACTCCTACATAAAACTATTTTCAGGTCACTCTCTCTGGTTCCAAATCCTTCATCATCGTCCGCTCTCTAGGTTTTTTCTTCAACAGGTTTAAGTTCCATCAAGGACTAGCTTTTAAAAAAATTATTTCTTTGATACACAGATATTTAGTAATATTGTAAATTTTGGAACACGATACATTACAAAAATCAGTCATTATTATCTATCTTCCCCACCCATCGTGGACCCAACATTCTCCAACTCCTACCCAACACTCTTTATTGGGCGAGTGCACGGCCTACTAAAATTAAAATAACACTAATAGAACTACTTCTACATAAATTGTAATTCCCTATTACCTTCATTGGTCCTACCGTATCACTAAGGGCTTATATCAGTACTCCAAAATTCTTTTGAGGAGACGGTCATTACAACCACGACACTGAAATAATGCAGATCCTTTCTTACTAGAGTTCTACTTTTTCTCCCTAAGTTCTAGTACACACGTGGCTAACATTAGAGTTCAAAGCTGTACCCGGAACCGTTACCTGGTCATAAGAGAAAGTTTGAAATACAACGAAGGTCCTTTAATTGCCTCCCTCCAACAGAAAGTGGACGTTCAAATTGACTTCCACCAAGGCATTCAGACACGACAAGTTCAAGAGTTGCAGTTTTAATATCATAATACAAAGAAAACAGCAGAGGGTACCCGCCTTGTGTACAACTGTTAAAGTCATCTACGGCATGGGAAGTAAACCGTTGGGACCCTGGTTAATACCTTTGAAAGGTGGGAAGGAAAACCCACTTCAGTATTCTCGGCCTAGAGGAACTGCAAAGGGCAAACGAGGCTCGGGGCAGCTATAGTCTAATGGGTTCCAAAAATAGGAGATCGCAACGTGGAAGCACCGACACGGCCACCGATTGAGAATGTCGTCGGAAGACCGGCCTCAATCATTAAGGTGCGAACAGTACGATGCCTTGTGAATAGAGGGGAAACAAGATACACGTGAATCTGTAGCGAAATCCCCTATGTTGCCAGCGGACCACACGTAAAAGCAGGGGGGGAACTCGACGCCAGACAAACCCGTCAGAATCAAAGGAGACGGGTAGATAGGGGCTCAGTAGGAAGTGGTACAGCATACACGCTTGGGGAAACTCGGTGTTCCTCCTCCAGACTAAGCCATCAGCACCACACATTATAAACAGGGAGACGAAGCAATATGAGAAAACCCTTACCCGGGCCGGACCAATTCTCTCAAATCAGGTTAGCTCGGCTAGTTTCATAGATCGCAGTTAAAATAAGTGGTCCTAACCAAATCAGGTCATCAAATGATTTACTAAAAATTCATACATAATCCCAGTTTCGGAAAACCCTTTCCTATCCAATGCACATTAATCAACTTCCTTAACGGCATGATCTAAATCAATTCTCTGAAACCTAAATATGTATAATACATCCATCATAATCCGATGTGGGTAAGATTCACTCTTAAAGCTTAAAAACCACTAATTAAATGTCCCTTTATTTTCTGTTAGAGGAGACAGCTAGGAAGGCAGCATATACCAGATTTTATAGACGGGAATGAATGGAAAAGTATGTGAATATCCGAAGGAATATAATTAGAACGATTCGTCTAACCTCCAGAGGGTTAGGTGGGAACGGGATACCCTTCTACGACCCCTGGATTCATTTTAATAAACTGGGGACAAGAAAAAGAAAACCCATAATCACAACCATACATATAATCCAGAATAAGTGTATTGACATTCAGGAATGTGGCCAAAGGACAAAGAAATGAGAGAGAATTGGAAACCCAAGAGAAAAGAAAGGGCACACAAACTTTGCAGAAAAATTTCCCAGGAAAACAAGGATAATAAATAAAACGGTGATAATAGCATAGACAAATCCAGCTCTCCCCCCGTAACCTTATTTTCTACATTAAACACAATAAGTATGAAAAGACCATAAGAGCAGACAAAACTGAAAATAACACAAAAAGCCGGAGCTATGAAGCCCTTCTTAGAAGTCTATTCTTGTCTATGTAAAGGAGAGTGGCGGTTAATCTCAGTCAATATTCAAAGTGACAAAACTCAGGACCCATTGGTACAAATAGGATTATGCACTGACACTTGCAGAAAAGAAGCAGGTTAGGAACGAGAAATAAGACACGAGAGATGTCTTACCTGTCTATCCAGCATACCAGGCCGAACAAGTCACCTATCCGCATGATGGGGCTTCTTTTTCTAATCAGAGTATTAGTGAGGATCAAAGTAACACACACTACAGGGAAGGCGACGATAACAGATATTTGGTGCGGACTTTCGGCCCGAGCGATACCATCAATGGAAAGCTTTCCAGAGTCGTAGCCGTTGAGCTACATGGCGAGCCGATAGACTAAAAAGCCACCAGGCTTCGCTGCGGGTCCACATTAGGGATGCCCAGGCATCACAATACTGAAGGGGTACCATTCCTTCGCCAGTGGGAAAGACTCTTGCCAACCAGGGATACCCGCACTATACCAACAGTATGGGGCAGAGCACACACGGCGTACGAGCCAATCAGGACAACCAACAACAATACTAAGATGCACTATTGTGAATTTACCATCATAGACCTTTGCCAATTCAATGTGCAATGATACACAGGCAATCTTAGTACAAGTGTACATATCCACTCGTACAGATTCCGGAAATGAATCCAATAGAGAACAGATATCAGATAAATTGAAGAAACCTAAAAACCATATTAAGCACTTGGTCTTCTTTCATAAAAGAATGAAAATTTATCGCAATATGACATCTCAATTCCAGATACATAGCTATACTGCCGTTAACAGCATTGAAATTCCATACTAGAAGGCTCTGAAAGTATTGAGACACCAACCAATGTCAAAAAAAGAAGGTCTTCAATGGTAAGCCGACTGACATTTAAACCCATGGACAAGAGTAAAACCAGAAGAGTTTCAAATGAAGACCTTGGAAACTCCTGTAACATGGCTTTTATTATTGCTAAAAGGAAGATAAAAAGGTGGTTTGTTTCCCATTTCCCTATTCGTTTAACACAGCTCATCTTGCAACAGTCTTACCCACTGTGAGAATAGATACACTGAAGATATACGGGTTAATACCAACCCCACTGTTAATTTAGCCAATTAAAACTTGAATATTTAACGGAACGGTCCCAGTATAAGGACAACCTTGAAAACTCAAGTGCCACCTACAACCACTTTGAATCTCCAGTGTGCTCCAAACAAACTCATGACAGAAAAATTTGCAGTGTCTAAAACCTGCTATCAAAGCCTAGGGTTTCCCTAGTGCCTAGGTAAAGAATCCTCCCTGCCAAGGAAGTGACAGTTCAACTCTGGGTCAGGAAATGCCCGACGACAATGAGAGTGCAGCTAAACATCACCCCAGAGAGTCCACGGAAATCAAATTCAAAGCATATCCTATACTCTTAGTAATTTCTCTTGGCCGGGCGCTAAAAATGGACGATAAAAGAACCCTACGACTAACACCTGGCACTGAATATAACAGTTTGGATCAGACAGCAGAAATGTCCAACTGGGCATAATCAGACAGACGAATGCATTCCCTTCGGAGCACCGAGAAAACTATTCCTTGTTTCCCCCAGGTTCTAAAGACA
>NW_020191569.1:0-35292 GCF_002263795.3 Bos taurus
GTGCATGATAGCCACATGTTCAGTGCATGATAGCCACGTGACCAGTGCATGATCAGTCATGTGATACGTGTGTGATCAGCCACGTGATCAGCGCATGATATCCACGTGATCAGTGAATGATAGCCACGTGATTAGTGCATGATAGCCACGTGATCAGTGCATGATCAGTCACGTGATACGTGTGTGATCAGCCACGTGATCAGTGCATGATCAGTCACATGACCAGTACATGGTTGCTGCGTGATCATTGCATGATCAGCCACGTGAGCAGTGCATTACAGCCCCGTGAACAGTGAATGATCTGTCACGTGATCAGTACATGATCAGTCAACTGAACAGTGCATGATCATTTACGTGATCTGAGCATGATCAGTCACGTGACCAGTATATGGTAGCTACGTGAACATTGCATGACCAGCCAGGTGAGAAGTGCATGATAGCCACATGATGTGTGCATGATCAGTTACGTGAGCAGAGTATGATCAGCCACGTGATCAATGCATGGTCAGACACATGAACAGTGTATGATCAGCCACATGATCAGTGCATGATATCCAAGTGATTAGTGCATGATCAATCATGTAATCAGTGTATGATCAGCCACGTGAACAGTGCATGCTCAGTCACGTGATCAGGGCCTGCTGAACTGCGTGATTCCTGTCTGCTCATCTGCTTGACAATTGCCAGCTGAGCTGCACGATTCCTGCCTGTCATCTGCTTGACAATTGCCAGCTGTGCTGCGTAATTCCTGCCTGCTCAGCTGCTTGATTATTGCCAGCTGAGCAGCATGATTCCTCACAGCTGAGTTCCATGATTATTGCCTGCTGACTGTTTGATTCGTGCCTACTCAGCTCTTTGTTTATTGCCTCCAGAGGCACATGATCAGTGTATGATAGCAAACATGATCAGCGCATGATCAGTCACATGATCAGAGCCATTAAGTCACGTGATCACTACATGATAGTCATGTGATCAGTCCATGCTCAGTCACGGTATCAGTTCATGATCAGCCACGTGATCAGTGCATGATAGCCACGTGATCATTGCATGATGGCCACGTGATCAGTGCATGATCAGCCAGGTGATCAGTGCATGATAGCTACGTGATCAGTTGATGATTAGTCACGTGATCTGTGCATGACCAGGCAGGTGATCAGTGTATGATCATCCACGTGAACAGTGCATGATCAGCCACGTCATCAGTGCAGGATAGCCACGTGATCAGTGCATATAATTACATGATCAGTGCATTCGCAATCAGATGATCAGTGCATGAGAGCCACGTGATCAGTGCATGATCAGTCACGTGAGCAGTGTATGATCAGCCAAATGATCAGTGCATGATCAATTATGTGATCAGTGCATGATCAGCCACGTGATCAGTGCATGATCAGTCACATGATCAGTGCATGGTCAGTCACGTGATCAGTGCATGATCATCCACGTGATCAGTGCATGTGGAGTCATGTAGGCAATGCATGATACCACCGTGATCAGTGCACGATTCCCATGATGATGTGATCAGCCAAGTGATCAGTGCAAGATAGCTACGTGATCAGTACTGATCAGCCACGTCATCAGTGCATGATAGCCACGTGAACAGTGCATACAATTACGTGATCAGTGCATGCGCAATCACGTGATCAGTGCATGAGAGCCACGTGATCAGTGCATGATTATTCACGTGATAGGTGTGTGATCAGCCACGTGAACAGTGCATGCTCAGTCACGTGATAAGGGCCTGCTGAGCTGCGTGATTACTGTCTGCTCTCTGCTTGACAATTGCCAGCTGAGCTGTACGGTTCCTGCCTGTCATCTCCTTGACAATTGCACCTGTGCTGCATAATTCCTGCCTGCTCATCTACTTGATTATTACCAGGTGAGCAGCATGATTTCTCAAATCTGAGTTCCATGGTTTAGCCTGCTGACTGATTCCTGCCTACTCAGCTCTTGTTCATTGCCTCAGAGCACATGATCAGTGTGTGACACCAAACATGATCAGCACATGATCAGTCACATGATCAGTGCATGATCAGTCACGTGATCAGTGCAATGATCAGTCACGTGTTCAGTGCATGATCAGCCACGAGATCAGTCCATATCCATTACGTGACAGTGTATGATCAGCCATGTGATCAGTGCATGTCAGACTCGTGAACAGTGTATGATCAGCCATGTGATCAGTGCATGATATCCAAGTGATCAGTGCTTGATCAATCACGTGATCAGTGTATGATCAGCCAGGTGAACAGTGCATGCTCAGTCACGTGATCAGGGCCTGCTGAGCTGCGTGATTCTGTCTGATCATCTGCTTGACAATTGCCAGCTGAGTGCACGATTCCTGCCTGTCGTCTGCTTGACAATTGCCAGCTGTGCTGCGTAATTCCTGCCTGCTCAGCTGCTTGATTATTGCCAGCTGAGCAGCATGATTCCTCACAGCTGAGTTCCATGATTATTGCCTGCTGACTGTTTGATTCGTGCCTACTCAGCTCTTTGTTTATTGCCTCCAGAGGCACATGATCAGTGTATGAAAGCAAACAGAATCAGCGCATGATCAGTCACATGATCAGCGCCATTAAGTCACGTGATCACTACATGGTAGTCATGTGATCAGTCCATGCTCAGTCACGGTATCAGTGCATGTCCACGTGATCACTGCATGATAGCCACATGATCAGTGCATGAATCAGCCAGGTGATAGTACATGATAGCTACGTAATCAGTTCACATTATAGTCACCTGATCTGAGCATGACCAGGCAGGTGATCAGTGTATGATAGCCACGTTAACAATCAATATAGCCACGGTGATCAGTGCCTATCAGTCACCTGATGGGTGTATGATCGGTCACGTGACCGGTACATGGAGCTACATGATCATTGCATGATCAGCCACGTGATCAGTGCATGATAGCCACTTGATCAGGGCATGATCAGTCACGTGACCACTGCATGATCAGTCACGTGATCAGTGCATGATGCCACGTGATCAGTGCATGATAGCCACGTGATCAAGGTGCGAATGATCAGTTACTGTGAGCAGTGTATGATCAGCCACGTGAATCAGTGCATGGTCACAGACACGTGAACCAGTTGTATGATCAGCCACTGGATCAGGTGCATGTAAGTCATGTGAGTCAGTCCATGCTCAGTCACGGTATCAGTTGCATGATCAGCCACGTGATTCAGTGCATGATCTGTCACTATGATTTGTGTATGATCATTCCCACATGATCAGTGGGCATGGGGCAGTCATGTGATCAGTGCATGATTAAGACGTGATCTGTGCATGAACCAGTCTCGTGGTCAGTGCATGATAGCCACTGATCAGTGCATGATCCAGTCACCTGATGGTGTATGATCATTTCACATGACCGGAACATGGTAGCTATATGATCAGTGTATGATCACCCATGTGATAAGTGCCATGATAGCCACGTGATCAGTACATGATCAATCACGTGATCAGTGCATGAATCAGCCACATGATCAGTGCATGATCAATTACGTGATCAGTGCATATCAGTCACAGTTGACCAGTACATGGTAGCTGGGGTGATCAGTGTATGACCAGCCAACGTGATCAGTAGCGATCATGATCACCACGCTCACCGTGATCAGTGCTGAGCAGTCACGTGATCAGTGCATTATCAACCACATGATCAGTGCATGATCAATTACGTCATCAGTGCATGATCAGTCACGTGACCCAGTACATGGGAAGCTGCGGGTGTCATTGCCATGATCAGCCAAGTTAGCAGTGCATGATAGCCACGTGATCAGTGCATGATTATTCACGTGTTCAGTGCCATGATCAATACGTGATCAGTGCATGATCAGTCACCGTGACCAGTTCATGGTAGCTATGTGATCAATCCCATGATCAGCACGTGATCAGTGGCATGATAGCCACATGTTCAGTGCATGATAGCCCACGTGACCCGTGCATGATCAGTCATCGTGATACGTGTGTGGATCAGCCACGTGATCAGCGCATATATCACGTGATCAGTGAATGATAGCACGTGATTAGTGCATGATAGCCACGTGATCAGTGCATGATCAGTCACGTGATACGTGTGTGATCAGCCACGTGATCAGTGCATGATCAGTCACGTGACCAGTACATGGTTGCTGCGTGATCATTGCATGATCAGCCACGTGAGCAGTGCATTACAGCCCCGTGAACAGTGAATGATCTGTCACGTGATCAGTACATGATCAGTCAACCTGAACAGTGCATGATCATTTACGTGATCTGAGCATGATCAGTCACGTGACCAGTATATGGTAGCTACGTGAAACATTGCATGACCAGCCAGGTGAGAAGTGCATGATAGCCACATGATGTGTGCATGATCAGTTACGTGAGCAGAGTATGATCAGCCACGTGATCAATGCATGGTCAGACACATGAACAATGTATGATCAGCCACATGATCAGTGCATGATATCCAAGTGATTAGTGCATGATCAATCATGTAATCAGTGTATGATCAGCCACGTGAACAGTGCATGCTCAGTCACGTGATCAGGGCCTGCTGAACTGCGTGATTCCTGTCTGCTCATCTGCTTGACAATTGCCAGCTGAGCTGCACGATTCCTGCCTGTCATCTGCTTGACAATTGCCAGCTGTGCTGCGTAATTCCTGCCTGCTCAGCTGCTTGATTATTGCAGCTGAGCAGCATGATTCCTCACAGCTGAGTTCCATGATTATTGCCTGCTGACTGTTTGATTGTGCCTACTAAGCTCTTTGTTATTGCTCAGAGGCAATGATCAGTGTATATAGCAAACTGATCAGCGCATGATCAGTCACATGATCAGCGCCATTAAGTCACGTGATCACTACATGATAGTCATGTGATCAGTCCATGCTCAGTCACGATATCAGTGCATGATCAGCCACGTGATCAGTGCATGATCAGCCAGGTGATCAGTTCATGATAGCTATGTGATCATGATTTGTCACCTGATCAGTGCATGATCAGCCACATGATCAGTGCATGATCATTTACGTGATCAGTGCATGATCAGTCACGTGACCAGTATATGGTAGCTAGGTGATCAATTGCCATGATCAAGCCACATAAGCCGTGGCATGATAGCCACGAGATCAGTTGCGATGACTCAGTCACGTGATCAGGTGTATGATCATCTGGGTGATCAAGTGCATGCATAATAGACGTGATCAGTGCATGATCAAGATCTCGTGATCAGTGCTATGATCAACCACGTGATCAGTGCACCACGATAGCCAGGTAGATGGAGTGCAATGATAGCCTGAATCGAATTCAGTGCATTATTAGTCACGTGATCAGTGCATGATCAGCCAAGTAATCCAGTGCATGATAGCCAACTGATCAGTGGATGATCAGTCACGTGATCAGTGCATGATCAGCACGTGAATAGTGCATGATGAATTACGTGATCAGTGCATGATCAGACACGAGATCATTGCATGATCAGTCACGGTGATCAGTGCATGATCATCCACGTGATCAGTGCATGGGCAGTCATGTGATCAGTGCATGATTAGACGTAATCAGTGCATGATCAGTCTCGTGGTCAGTGCATGATAGCCACGTGATCAGTGCATGATCAGTCACCTGATGGGTGTATGATCATTCACGTGACCGGGACATGGTAGCTATATGATCAGTGTATGACCAGCCATGTGATAAGTGCATGATAGCCACGTGATCAGTGCATGATAAGCCACGTGATCAGTGCATGATCATTCACGTGATCAGTGCATGATCAGCCACATGATCAGTGCATGAACAGTTACGTCATCAGTGCATGATCAGTCATGTAACCAGTATATGGTAGCTGCGTGATCAGTGTATGACCAGCCAAGTAATCAGTGCATGATAGCCACGTGATCAGTGCATGATCAGTCACGTGATCAGTGTCTGAGCAGTCAAGTGATCAGTGCATGATCAATTACGTCATCAGTGCATGATCAGTCACGTGACCCGTACATGGTAGCTATGTCATCATGGCATGATCAGCCAAGTTAGCAGTGCCTGATAGCCACGTGATCAGTGCATGATCAGTCACGTGTTCAGTGAATGATCAGTCATGTAATCTGTGCATGACCAGGCACGTGATCAGTGTATGACCAGCCAAGTGATCAGTGCATGATATCCACGTGATCACTGCATGATCAGTCACGTGATCAGTGCATGATCAGTCACGTGATCAGTGGATGATCAGCCACATGATCAGTGCATGATCAATTACGTGATCAGTGCATGATCAGTCACGTGACCAGTATATGGTAGCTAGGTAATCATTGCATGATCAGCCACATGAGCCGTGCATGATAGCCACGAGATCAGTGCATGATCAGTCACGTGATCAGTGCATGATCACTCACGTGAACAGTGCATGATAAGTCACCTGATCAGTGCATGATCAATTACGTGATCAGTGCATGATCACTCACGTGACCAGTACATGGTAGCTACGTGATCACTGCATGAAACAGCCGCGTGAGCAGTGCATGATAGCCACGTGATCAGTGCATAATCTGTCACATGATCAGTGTATGATCATCCGGGTGATCAGTGCATGGGCAGTCATGTGATCAGTGCATGATATAGACGTGATCAGTGCATGATCAGTCTCGTGATCAGTGTATGATCAACCACGTGATCAGTGCACGATAGCCAGGTAATGAGTGCATGATAGCCAGATGATCAGTGCATGATCAGTCACGTGATCATTGTATGATCAGCCAAGTAATCAGTGCATGATAGCCAACTGATCAGTGGATGATCAGTCACGTGATCAGTGCATAGTCAGTCACGTGATCATTGCATGATCAGCCACGTGAATAGTGCATGATCAATTACGTGATCAGTGCATGATCAGTCACGTGATCAGTACATGATCAGTCACGTGAACAGTGCATGATCAGTCATGTGATCAGTGTATGACCAGCCAAGTGATCAGTGCATGATAGCCACGTGATCAGTGCATGATCAGTCACGTGATCAGTGCATGATCAGTCACGTGATCAGTGTATGATCAGCCACGTGATCTGCGCATGATCAGCAAAATGATCAGTGCATGATCAGCCACGTGATCAGTGCATGATCAGTCACATGATCAGTGCATGGTCAGTCACGTGATCAGTGCATGATCATCCACGTGATCAGTGCATGTGGAGTCATGTAGACAATGCATGATAGCGCCGTGATCAGTGCACGATCAGTCCCATGATGAGTGTATGATCAGCCAAGTGATCAGTGCAAGAGAGCTACGTGATCAGTGCATGATCAGCCACGTCATCAGTGCATGATAGCTACGTGAGCAGTGCATACAATTACGTGATCAGTGCATGCGCAATCACATGATCAGTGCATGAGAGCCACGTGATCAGTGCATGATTATTCACGTGTTAGGTGTGTGATCAGCCACGTGAACAGTGCATGCTCAGTCACGTGATAAGGGCCTGCTGAGCTGCGTGATTACTGTCTGCTCATCTGCTTGACAATTGCCAGCTGAGCTGTACGGTTCCTGCCTGTCATCTCCTTGACAATTGCCACCTGTGCTGCATAATTCCTGCCTGCTCATCTACTTGATTATTGCCAGGTGAGCAGCATGATTTCTCAGAGCTGAGTTCCATGATTATAGCCTGCTGACTGCTTCCTGCCTACTCAGCTCTTTGTTCATTGCCTGCAGATGCACATGATCAGTGTGTGACACCAAACATGATCAGCACATGATCAGTCACATGATCAATGCATGATAAGCCAGGTGATCAGTGCATGATCAATTACGTGATCATTGCATGATGAGCCACGTGAGCAGTGCATGATAGCCACGTGATCAGTGCATGATCAGTCACATGATCAGTGCGTGATTAGTCACGTGTTCAGTGCATGATCAGCCACGTGATCAGTGCATGATCAATTACGTGATTAGTGCATGATCAGTTACGTGAGCAGAGTATGATCAGCCATGTGATCAGTGCATGTTCAGACACGTGAAGAGTGTGTGATCAGCCACATGGTCAGTGCATGATATCCAAGGGATCAGTGCATGATCATTCACGTAATCAGTGTATGATCAGCCACGTGAACAGTGCATGCTCAGTCACGTGATCAGGGCCTGCTGAGCTGCGTGATTCCTGTCTGATCATCTGCTTGACAATTGCCAGCTGAGCTGCACGATTCCTGCCTGTCGTCTGCTTGACAATTGCCAGCTGTGCTGCGTAATTCCTGCCTGCTCAGCTGCTTGATTATTGCCAGCTGAGCAGCATGATTCCTCACAGCTGAGTTCCATGATTATTGCCTGCTGACTGTTTGATTCGTGCCTACTCAGCTCTTTGTTTATTGCCTCCAGAGGCACATGATCAGTGTATGATAGCAAACATGATCAGCGCATGATCAGTCACATGATCAGCGCCATTAAGTCACGTGATCACTACATGATAGTCATGTGATCAGTCCATGCTCAGTCACGGTATCAGTGCATGATCAGCCACGTGATCAGTGCATGATCAGCCAGGTGATCAGTTCATGATAGCTATGTGATCAGTTCATGATTTGTCACGTGATCTGTGCATGACCAGGCAGGTGATCAGTGTATGATCAGCCACGTGATCAGTGCATGATCCGTCACCTGATGGGTGTATGATCAGTCACCTGACCGGTACATGGTAGCTACATGATCATTGCATGATCAGCCACGTGAGTAGTGCATGATCAGTCACGTGTTCAGTGCATGATCAGTCATGTAATCTGTGCATGACCAGGCACGTGATCAGTGTATGACCAGCCAAGTGATCAGTGCATGATATCCACGTGATCACTGCATGATCAGTCACGTGATCAGTGCATGATCAGTCACGTGATCAGTGGATGATCAGCCACATGATCAGTGCATGATCAATTACGTGATCAGTGCATGATCAGTCACGTGACCAGTATATGGTAGCTAGGTAATCATTGCATGATCAGCCACATGAGCCGTGCATGATAGCCACGAGATCAGTGCATGATCAGTCACGTGATCAGTGCATGATCACTCACGTGAACAGTGCATGATAAGTCACCTGATCTGTGCATGATCAATTACGTGATCAGTGCATGATCACTCACGTGACCAGTACATGGTAGCTACGTGATCACTGCATGAACAGCCGAGTGAGCAGTGCATGATAGCCACGTGATCAGTGCATGATCTGTCACATGATCAGTGTATGATCATCCGGGTGATCAGTCCATGGGCAGTCATGTGATCAGTGCATGATATAGACGTGATCAGTGCATGATCAGTCTCGTGATCTGTGTATGATCAACCACGTGATCAGTGCACGATAGCCAGGTAATGAGTGCATGATAGCCAGATGATCAGTGCATGATCAGTCACGTGATCATTGTATGATCAGCCAAGTAATCAGTGCATGATAGCCAACTGATCAGTGGATGATCAGTCACGTGATCATTGCATGATCAGCCACGTGAATAGTGCATGATCAATTACGTGATCAGTACATGATCAGTCACGTGAACAGTGCATGATCCGTCATGTGATCAGTGTATGACCAGCCAAGTGATCAGTGCATGATAGCCACGTGATCAGTGCATGATCAGTCACGTGATCAGTGTATGATCAGCCACGTGATCTGCGCATGATCAGCAAAATGATCAGTGCATGATCAGCCACGTGATCAGTGCATGATCAGTCACATGATCAGTGCATGGTCAGTCACGTGATCAGTGCATGATCATCCACGTGATCAGTGCATGTGGAGTCATGTAGACAATGAATGATAGCGCCGTGATCAGTGCACGATCAGTCCCATGATGAGTGTATGATCAGCCAAGTGATCAGTGCAAGAGAGCTACGTGATCAGTGCATGATCAGCCACGTCATCAGTGCATGATAGCTACGTGAGCAGTGCATACAATTACGTGATCAGTGCATGCGCAATCACATGATCAGTGCATGAGAGCCACGTGATCAGTGCATGATTATTCACGTGATAGGTGTGTGATCAGCCACGTGAACAGTGCATGCTCAGTCACGTGATAAGGGCCTGCTGAGCTGCGTGATTACTGTCTGCTCATCTGCTTGACAATTGCCAGCTGAGCTGTACGGTTCCTGCCTGTCATCTCCTTGACAATTGCCACCTGTGCTGCATAATTCCTGCCTGCTCATCTACTTGATTATTGCCAGGTGAGCAGCATGATTTCTCAGAGCTGAGTTCCATGATTATAGCCTGCTGACTGATTCCTGCCTACTCAGCTCTTTGTTCATTGCCTGCAGATGCACATGATCAGTGTGTGACACCAAACATGATCAGCACATGATCAGTCACATGATCAATGCATGATAAGCCAGGTGATCAGTGCATGATCAATTACGTGATCATTGCATGATGAGCCACGTGAGCAGTGCATGATAGCCACGTGATCAGTGCATGATCAGTCACATGATCAGTGCGTGATTAGTCACGTGTTCAGTGCATGATCAGCCACGTGATCAGTGCATGATCAATTACGTGATTAGTGCATGATCAGTTACGTGAGCAGAGTATGATCAGCCATGTGATCAGTGCATGGTCAGACACGTGATCAGTGCATGTGGAGTCATGTAGGCAATGCATGATACCACCGTGATCAGTGCACGATCAGTCCCGTGATGAGTGTATGATCAGCCAAGTGATCAGTGCAAGATAGCTACGTGATCAGTACCTGATCAGCCACGTCATCAGTGCATGATAGCCACGTGAACAGTGCATACAATTACGTGATCAGTGCATGCGCAATCACGTGATCAGTGCATGAGAGCCACGTGATCAGTGCATGATTATTCACGTGATAGGTGTGTGATCAGCCACGTGAACAGTGCATGCTCAGTCACGTGATAAGGGCCTGCTGAGCTGCGTGATTACTGTCTGCTCATCTGCTTGACAATTGCCAGCTGAGCTGTACGGTTCCTGCCTGTCATCTCCTTGACAATTGCCACCTGTGCTGCATAATTCCTGCCTGCTCATCTACTTGATTATTACCAGGTGAGCAGCATGATTTCTCAAATCTGAGTTCCATGGTTATAGCCTGCTGACTGATTCCTGCCTACTCAGCTCTTTGTTCATTGCCTGCAGATGCACATGATCAGTGTGTGACACCAAACATGATCAGCACATGATCAGTCACATGATCAATGCATGATAAGCCAGGTGATCAGTGCATGATCAATTACGTGATCATTGCATGATGAGCCACGTGAGCAGTGCATGATAGTTACGTGATCAGTGCATGATCAGTCACGTGATCAGTGCATGATCAGTCACGTGTTCAGTGCATGATCAGCCACGAGATCAGTCCATGATCAATTACGTGATTAGTGCATGATCACTTACGTGAGCAGTGTATGATCAGCCATGTGATCAGTGCATGGTCAGACACGTGAACAGTGTATGATCAGCCATGTGATCAGTGCATGATATCCAAGTGATCAGTGCTTGATCAATCACGTGATCAGTGTATGATCAGCCAGGTGAACAGTGCATGCTCAGTCACGTGATCAGGGCCTGCTGAGCTGCGTGATTCCTGTCTGCTCATCTGCTTGACAATTGCCAGCTGAGCTGCACGATTCCTGCCTGTCATCTGCTTGACAATTGCCAGCTGTGCTGCGTAATTCCTGCCTGCTCAGCAGCTTGATTATTGCCAGCTGAGCAGCATGATTCCTCACAGCTGAGTTCCATGATTTTTGCCTGCTGACTGTTTGATTCGTGCCTACTCAGCTCTTTGTTTATTGCCTCCAGAGGCACATGATCAGTGTATGAAAGCAAACAGAATCAGCGCATGATCAGTCACATGATCAGCGCCATTAAGTCACGTGATCACTACATGGTAGTCATGTGATCAGTCCATGCTCAGTCACGGTATCAGTGCATGATCAGCCACGTGATCACTGCATGATAGCCACATGATCAGTGCATGATCAGCCAGGTGATCAGTACATGATAGCTACGTAATCAGTTCATTATTAGTCACCTGATCTGAGCATGACCAGGCAGGTGATCAGTGTATGATCAGCCACGTTAACAATGCAATATAGCCACGTGATCAGTGCCTGATCAGTCACCTGATGGGTGTATGATCGGTCACGTGACCGGTACATGGGAGCTACATGATTATTGCATGATCAGCCACGTGATCAGTGCATGATAGCCACTTGATCAGGGCATGATCAGTCACGTGACCACTGCATGATCAGTCACGTGATCAGTGCATGATAGCCACGTGATCAGTGCATGATAGCCACGTGATCAGTGCATGATCAGTTACGTGAGCAGTGTATGATCAGCCACGTGATCAGTGCATGGTCAGACACGTGAACAGTGTATGATCAGCCACGTGATCAGTGCATGATAGTCATGTGATCAGTCCATGCTCAGTCACGGTATCAGTGCATGATCAGCCACGTGATCAGTGCATGATCTGTCACATGATTTGTGTATGATCATCCACATGATCAGTGCATGGGCAGTCATGTGATCAGTGCATGATTAGACGTGATCTGTGCATGAACAGTCTCGTGGTCAGTGCATGATAGCCACGTGATCAGTGCATGATCAGTCACCTGATGGGTGTATGATCATTCACATGACTGGAACATGGTAGCTATATGATCAGTGTATGATCACCCATGTGATAAGTGCATGATAGCCACGTGATCAGTACATGATCAATCACGTGATCAGTGCATGATCAGCCACATGATCAGTGCATGATCAATTACGTGATCAGTGCATGATCAGTCACGTGACCAGTACATGGTAGCTGCGTGATCAGTGTATGACCAGCCAAGTGATCAGTGTATGATAGCCACGTGATCAGTGCATGAGCAGTCACGTGATCAGTGCATTATCAACCACATGATCAGTGCATGATCAATTACGTCATCAGTGCATGATCAGTCACGTGACCAGTACATGGGAAGCTGCGTGATCATTGCATGATCAGCCAAGTTAGCAGTGCATGATAGCCACGTGATCAGTGCATGATTATTCACGTGTTCAGTGCATGATCAATTACGTGATCAGTGCATGATCAGTCACGTGACCAGTTCATGGTAGCTATGTGATCAATCCATGATCAGCCACGTGATCAGTGCATGATAGCCACATGTTCAGTGCATGATAGCCACGTGACCAGTGCATGATCAGTCATGTGATACGTGTGTGATCAGCCACGTGATCAGCGCATGATATCCACGTGATCAGTGAATGATAGCCACGTGATTAGTGCATGATAGCCACGTGATCAGTGCATGATCAGTCACGTGATACGTGTGTGATCAGCCACGTGATCAGTGCATGATCAGTCACATGACCAGTACATGGTTGCTGCGTGATCATTGCATGATCAGCCACGTGAGCAGTGCATTACAGCCCCGTGAACAGTGAATGATCTGTCACGTGATCAGTACATGATCAGTCAACTGAACAGTGCATGATCATTTACGTGATCTGAGCATGATCAGTCACGTGACCAGTATATGGTAGCTACGTGAACATTGCATGACCAGCCAGGTGAGAAGTGCATGATAGCCACATGATGTGTGCATGATCAGTTACGTGAGCAGAGTATGATCAGCCACGTGATCAATGCATGGTCAGACACATGAACAGTGTATGATCAGCCACATGATCAGTGCATGATATCCAAGTGATTAGTGCATGATCAATCATGTAATCAGTGTATGATCAGCCACGTGAACAGTGCATGCTCAGTCACGTGATCAGGGCCTGCTGAACTGCGTGATTCCTGTCTGCTCATCTGCTTGACAATTGCCAGCTGAGCTGCACGATTCCTGCCTGTCATCTGCTTGACAATTGCCAGCTGTGCTGCGTAATTCCTGCCTGCTCAGCTGCTTGATTATTGCCAGCTGAGCAGCATGATTCCTCACAGCTGAGTTCCATGATTATTGCCTGCTGACTGTTTGATTCGTGCCTACTCAGCTCTTTGTTTATTGCCTCCAGAGGCACATGATCAGTGTATGATAGCAAACATGATCAGCGCATGATCAGTCACATGATCAGAGCCATTAAGTCACGTGATCACTACATGATAGTCATGTGATCAGTCCATGCTCAGTCACGGTATCAGTTCATGATCAGCCACGTGATCAGTGCATGATAGCCACGTGATCATTGCATGATGGCCACGTGATCAGTGCATGATCAGCCAGGTGATCAGTGCATGATAGCTACGTGATCAGTTGATGATTAGTCACGTGATCTGTGCATGACCAGGCAGGTGATCAGTGTATGATCATCCACGTGAACAGTGCATGATCAGCCACGTCATCAGTGCAGGATAGCCACGTGATCAGTGCATATAATTACATGATCAGTGCATTCGCAATCAGATGATCAGTGCATGAGAGCCACGTGATCAGTGCATGATCAGTCACGTGAGCAGTGTATGATCAGCCAAATGATCAGTGCATGATCAATTATGTGATCAGTGCATGATCAGCCACGTGATCAGTGCATGATCAGTCACATGATCAGTGCATGGTCAGTCACGTGATCAGTGCATGATCATCCACGTGATCAGTGCATGTGGAGTCATGTAGGCAATGCATGATACCACCGTGATCAGTGCACGATCAGTCCCGTGATGAGTGTATGATCAGCCAAGTGATCAGTGCAAGATAGCTACGTGATCAGTACCTGATCAGCCACGTCATCAGTGCATGATAGCCACGTGAACAGTGCATACAATTACGTGATCAGTGCATGCGCAATCACGTGATCAGTGCATGAGAGCCACGTGATCAGTGCATGATTATTCACGTGATAGGTGTGTGATCAGCCACGTGAACAGTGCATGCTCAGTCACGTGATAAGGGCCTGCTGAGCTGCGTGATTACTGTCTGCTCATCTGCTTGACAATTGCCAGCTGAGCTGTACGGTTCCTGCCTGTCATCTCCTTGACAATTGCCACCTGTGCTGCATAATTCCTGCCTGCTCATCTACTTGATTATTACCAGGTGAGCAGCATGATTTCTCAAATCTGAGTTCCATGGTTATAGCCTGCTGACTGATTCCTGCCTACTCAGCTCTTTGTTCATTGCCTGCAGATGCACATGATCAGTGTGTGACACCAAACATGATCAGCACATGATCAGTCACATGATCAATGCATGATAAGCCAGGTGATCAGTGCATGATCAATTACGTGATCATTGCATGATGAGCCACGTGAGCAGTGCATGATAGTTACGTGATCAGTGCATGATCAGTCACGTGATCAGTGCATGATCAGTCACGTGTTCAGTGCATGATCAGCCACGAGATCAGTCCATGATCACTTACGTGAGCAGTGTATGATCAGCCATGTGATCAGTGCATGGTCAGACACGTGAAGAGTGTATGATCAGCCATGTGATCAGTGCATGATATCCAAGTGATCAGTGCTTGATCAATCACGTGATCAGTGTATGATCAGCCAGGTGAACAGTGCATGCTCAGTCACGTGATCAGGGCCTGCTGAGCTGCGTGATTCCTGTCTGATCATCTGCTTGACAATTGCCAGCTGAGCTGCACGATTCCTGCCTGTCGTCTGCTTGACAATTGCCAGCTGTGCTGCGTAATTCCTGCCTGCTCAGCTGCTTGATTATTGCCAGCTGAGCAGCATGATTCCTCACAGCTGAGTTCCATGATTATTGCCTGCTGACTGTTTGATTCGTGCCTACTCAGCTCTTTGTTTATTGCCTCCAGAGGCACATGATCAGTGTATGAAAGCAAACAGAATCAGCGCATGATCAGTCACATGATCAGCGCCATTAAGTCACGTGATCACTACATGGTAGTCATGTGATCAGTCCATGCTCAGTCACGGTATCAGTGCATGATCAGCCACGTGATCACTGCATGATAGCCACATGATCAGTGCATGATCAGCCAGGTGATCAGTACATGATAGCTACGTAATCAGTTCATTATTAGTCACCTGATCTGAGCATGACCAGGCAGGTGATCAGTGTATGATCAGCCACGTTAACAATGCAATATAGCCACGTGATCAGTGCCTGATCAGTCACCTGATGGGTGTATGATCGGTCACGTGACCGGTACATGGGAGCTACATGATCATTGCATGATCAGCCACGTGATCAGTGCATGATAGCCACTTGATCAGGGCATGATCAGTCACGTGACCACTGCATGATCAGTCACGTGATCAGTGCATGATAGCCACGTGATCAGTGCATGATAGCCACGTGATCAGTGCATGATCAGTTACGTGAGCAGTGTATGATCAGCCACGTGATCAGTGCATGGTCAGACACGTGAACAGTGTATGATCAGCCACGTGATCAGTGCATGATAGTCATGTGATCAGTCCATGCTCAGTCACGGTATCAGTGCATGATCAGCCACGTGATCAGTGCATGATCTGTCACATGATTTGTGTATGATCATCCACATGATCAGTGCATGGGCAGTCATGTGATCAGTGCATGATTAGACGTGATCTGTGCATGAACAGTCTCGTGGTCAGTGCATGATAGCCACGTGATCAGTGCATGATCAGTCACCTGATGGGTGTATGATCATTCACATGACCGGAACATGGTAGCTATATGATCAGTGTATGATCACCCATGTGATAAGTGCATGATAGCCACGTGATCAGTACATGATCAATCACGTGATCAGTGCATGATCAGCCACATGATCAGTGCATGATCAATTACGTGATCAGTGCATGATCAGTCACGTGACCAGTACATGGTAGCTGCGTGATCAGTGTATGACCAGCCAAGTGATCAGTGTATGATAGCCACGTGATCAGTGCATGGTCAGTCACGTGATCAGTGCATGAGCAGTCACGTGATCAGTGCATTATCAACCACATGATCAGTGCATGATCAATTACGTCATCAGTGCATGATCAGTCACGTGACCAGTACATGGGAAGCTGCGTGATCATTGCATGATCAGCCAAGTTAGCAGTGCATGATAGCCACGTGATCAGTGCATGATTATTCACGTGTTCAGTGCATGATCAATTACGTGATCAGTGCATGATCAGTCACGTGACCAGTTCATGGTAGCTATGTGATCAATCCATGATCAGCCACGTGATCAGTGCATGATAGCCACATGTTCAGTGCATGATAGCCACGTGACCAGTGCATGATCAGTCATGTGATACGTGTGTGATCAGCCACGTGATCAGCGCATGATATCCACGTGATCAGTGAATGATAGCCACGTGATTAGTGCATGATAGCCACGTGATCAGTGCATGATCAGTCACGTGATACGTGTGTGATCAGCCACGTGATCAGTGCATGATCAGTCACGTGACCAGTACATGGTTGCTGCGTGATCATTGCATGATCAGCCACGTGAGCAGTGCATTACAGCCCCGTGAACAGTGAATGATCTGTCACGTGATCAGTACATGATCAGTCAACTGAACAGTGCATGATCATTTACGTGATCTGAGCATGATCAGTCACGTGACCAGTATATGGTAGCTACGTGAACATTGCATGACCAGCCAGGTGAGAAGTGCATGATAGCCACATGATGTGTGCATGATCAGTTACGTGAGCAGAGTATGATCAGCCACGTGATCAATGCATGGTCAGACACATGAACAATGTATGATCAGCCACATGATCAGTGCATGATATCCAAGTGATTAGTGCATGATCAATCATGTAATCAGTGTATGATCAGCCACGTGAACAGTGCATGCTCAGTCACGTGATCAGGGCCTGCTGAACTGCGTGATTCCTGTCTGCTCATCTGCTTGACAATTGCCAGCTGAGCTGCACGATTCCTGCCTGTCATCTGCTTGACAATTGCCAGCTGTGCTGCGTAATTCCTGCCTGCTCAGCTGCTTGATTATTGCCAGCTGAGCAGCATGATTCCTCACAGCTGAGTTCCATGATTATTGCCTGCTGACTGTTTGATTCGTGCCTACTCAGCTCTTTGTTTATTGCCTCCAGAGGCACATGATCAGTGTATGATAGCAAACATGATCAGCGCATGATCAGTCACATGATCAGCGCCATTAAGTCACGTGATCACTACATGATAGTCATGTGATCAGTCCATGCTCAGTCACGATATCAGTGCATGATCAGCCACGTGATCAGTGCATGATCAGCCAGGTGATCAGTTCATGATAGCTATGTGATCATGATTTGTCACCTGATCAGTGCATGATCAGCCACATGATCAGTGCATGATCATTTACGTGATCAGTGCATGATCAGTCACGTGACCAGTATATGGTAGCTAGGTGATCATTGCATGATCAGCCACATAAGCCGTGCATGATAGCCACGAGATCATTGCATGATCAGTCACGTGATCAGTGTATGATCATCTGGGTGATCAGTGCATGATATAGACGTGATCAGTGCATGATCAGTCTCGTGATCAGTGTATGATCAACCACGTGATCAGTGCACGATAGCCAGGTAATGAGTGCATGATAGCCTGATGATCAGTGCATTATTAGTCACGTGATCAGTGCATGATCAGCCAAGTAATCAGTGCATGATAGCCAACTGATCAGTGGATGATCAGTCACGTGATCAGTGCATGATCAGCCACGTGAATAGTGCATGATGAATTACGTGATCAGTGCATGATCAGACACGAGATCATTGCATGATCAGTCACGTGATCAGTGCATGATCATCCACGTGATCAGTGCATGGGCAGTCATGTGATCAGTGCATGATTAGACGTAATCAGTGCATGATCAGTCTCGTGGTCAGTGCATGATAGCCACGTGATCAGTGCATGATCAGTCACCTGATGGGTGTATGATCATTCACGTGACCGGGACATGGTAGCTATATGATCAGTGTATGACCAGCCATGTGATAAGTGCATGATAGCCACGTGATCAGTGCAT
Source organism: Bos taurus (assembly GCF_002263795.3). Taxonomy (NCBI): domain Eukaryota; kingdom Metazoa; phylum Chordata; class Mammalia; order Artiodactyla; family Bovidae; genus Bos; species Bos taurus. Next base: position 18,917 of record NW_020191569.1, read on the forward strand.
GATAAGCCACGTGATCAGTGCATGATCATTCACGTGATCAGTGCATGATCAGCCACATGATCAGTGCATGAACAGTTACGTCATCAGTGCATGATCAGTCATGTAACCAGTATATGGTAGCTGCGTGATCAGTGTATGACCAGCCAAGTAATCAGTGCATGATAGCCACGTGATCAGTGCATGATCAGTCACGTGATCAGTGTCTGAGCAGTCAAGTGATCAGTGCATGATCAATTACGTCATCAGTGCATGATCAGTCACGTGACCCGTACATGGTAGCTATGTCATCATGGCATGATCAGCCAAGTTAGCAGTGCCTGATAGCCACGTGATCAGTGCATGATCAGTCACGTGTTCAGTGAATGATCAGTCATGTAATCTGTGCATGACCAGGCACGTGATCAGTGTATGACCAGCCAAGTGATCAGTGCATGATATCCACGTGATCACTGCATGATCAGTCACGTGATCAGTGCATGATCAGTCACGTGATCAGTGGATGATCAGCCACATGATCAGTGCATGATCAATTACGTGATCAGTGCATGATCAGTCACGTGACCAGTATATGGTAGCTAGGTAATCATTGCATGATCAGCCACATGAGCCGTGCATGATAGCCACGAGATCAGTGCATGATCAGTCACGTGATCAGTGCATGATCACTCACGTGAACAGTGCATGATAAGTCACCTGATCAGTGCATGATCAATTACGTGATCAGTGCATGATCACTCACGTGACCAGTACATGGTAGCTACGTGATCACTGCATGAACAGCCGCGTGAGCAGTGCATGATAGCCACGTGATCAGTGCATAATCTGTCACATGATCAGTGTATGATCATCCGGGTGATCAGTGCATGGGCAGTCATGTGATCAGTGCATGATATAGACGTGATCAGTGCATGATCAGTCTCGTGATCAGTGTATGATCAACCACGTGATCAGTGCACGATAGCCAGGTAATGAGTGCATGATAGCCAGATGATCAGTGCATGATCAGTCACGTGATCATTGTATGATCAGCCAAGTAATCAGTGCATGATAGCCAACTGATCAGTGGATGATCAGTCACGTGATCAGTGCATAGTCAGTCACGTGATCATTGCATGATCAGCCACGTGAATAGTGCATGATCAATTACGTGATCAGTGCATGATCAGTCACGTGATCAGTACATGATCAGTCACGTGAACAGTGCATGATCAGTCATGTGATCAGTGTATGACCAGCCAAGTGATCAGTGCATGATAGCCACGTGATCAGTGCATGATCAGTCACGTGATCAGTGCATGATCAGTCACGTGATCAGTGTATGATCAGCCACGTGATCTGCGCATGATCAGCAAAATGATCAGTGCATGATCAGCCACGTGATCAGTGCATGATCAGTCACATGATCAGTGCATGGTCAGTCACGTGATCAGTGCATGATCATCCACGTGATCAGTGCATGTGGAGTCATGTAGACAATGCATGATAGCGCCGTGATCAGTGCACGATCAGTCCCATGATGAGTGTATGATCAGCCAAGTGATCAGTGCAAGAGAGCTACGTGATCAGTGCATGATCAGCCACGTCATCAGTGCATGATAGCTACGTGAGCAGTGCATACAATTACGTGATCAGTGCATGCGCAATCACATGATCAGTGCATGAGAGCCACGTGATCAGTGCATGATTATTCACGTGTTAGGTGTGTGATCAGCCACGTGAACAGTGCATGCTCAGTCACGTGATAAGGGCCTGCTGAGCTGCGTGATTACTGTCTGCTCATCTGCTTGACAATTGCCAGCTGAGCTGTACGGTTCCTGCCTGTCATCTCCTTGACAATTGCCACCTGTGCTGCATAATTCCTGCCTGCTCATCTACTTGATTATTGCCAGGTGAGCAGCATGATTTCTCAGAGCTGAGTTCCATGATTATAGCCTGCTGACTGCTTCCTGCCTACTCAGCTCTTTGTTCATTGCCTGCAGATGCACATGATCAGTGTGTGACACCAAACATGATCAGCACATGATCAGTCACATGATCAATGCATGATAAGCCAGGTGATCAGTGCATGATCAATTACGTGATCATTGCATGATGAGCCACGTGAGCAGTGCATGATAGCCACGTGATCAGTGCATGATCAGTCACATGATCAGTGCGTGATTAGTCACGTGTTCAGTGCATGATCAGCCACGTGATCAGTGCATGATCAATTACGTGATTAGTGCATGATCAGTTACGTGAGCAGAGTATGATCAGCCATGTGATCAGTGCATGTTCAGACACGTGAAGAGTGTGTGATCAGCCACATGGTCAGTGCATGATATCCAAGGGATCAGTGCATGATCATTCACGTAATCAGTGTATGATCAGCCACGTGAACAGTGCATGCTCAGTCACGTGATCAGGGCCTGCTGAGCTGCGTGATTCCTGTCTGATCATCTGCTTGACAATTGCCAGCTGAGCTGCACGATTCCTGCCTGTCGTCTGCTTGACAATTGCCAGCTGTGCTGCGTAATTCCTGCCTGCTCAGCTGCTTGATTATTGCCAGCTGAGCAGCATGATTCCTCACAGCTGAGTTCCATGATTATTGCCTGCTGACTGTTTGATTCGTGCCTACTCAGCTCTTTGTTTATTGCCTCCAGAGGCACATGATCAGTGTATGATAGCAAACATGATCAGCGCATGATCAGTCACATGATCAGCGCCATTAAGTCACGTGATCACTACATGATAGTCATGTGATCAGTCCATGCTCAGTCACGGTATCAGTGCATGATCAGCCACGTGATCAGTGCATGATCAGCCAGGTGATCAGTTCATGATAGCTATGTGATCAGTTCATGATTTGTCACGTGATCTGTGCATGACCAGGCAGGTGATCAGTGTATGATCAGCCACGTGATCAGTGCATGATCCGTCACCTGATGGGTGTATGATCAGTCACCTGACCGGTACATGGTAGCTACATGATCATTGCATGATCAGCCACGTGAGTAGTGCATGATCAGTCACGTGTTCAGTGCATGATCAGTCATGTAATCTGTGCATGACCAGGCACGTGATCAGTGTATGACCAGCCAAGTGATCAGTGCATGATATCCACGTGATCACTGCATGATCAGTCACGTGATCAGTGCATGATCAGTCACGTGATCAGTGGATGATCAGCCACATGATCAGTGCATGATCAATTACGTGATCAGTGCATGATCAGTCACGTGACCAGTATATGGTAGCTAGGTAATCATTGCATGATCAGCCACATGAGCCGTGCATGATAGCCACGAGATCAGTGCATGATCAGTCACGTGATCAGTGCATGATCACTCACGTGAACAGTGCATGATAAGTCACCTGATCTGTGCATGATCAATTACGTGATCAGTGCATGATCACTCACGTGACCAGTACATGGTAGCTACGTGATCACTGCATGAACAGCCGAGTGAGCAGTGCATGATAGCCACGTGATCAGTGCATGATCTGTCACATGATCAGTGTATGATCATCCGGGTGATCAGTCCATGGGCAGTCATGTGATCAGTGCATGATATAGACGTGATCAGTGCATGATCAGTCTCGTGATCTGTGTATGATCAACCACGTGATCAGTGCACGATAGCCAGGTAATGAGTGCATGATAGCCAGATGATCAGTGCATGATCAGTCACGTGATCATTGTATGATCAGCCAAGTAATCAGTGCATGATAGCCAACTGATCAGTGGATGATCAGTCACGTGATCATTGCATGATCAGCCACGTGAATAGTGCATGATCAATTACGTGATCAGTACATGATCAGTCACGTGAACAGTGCATGATCCGTCATGTGATCAGTGTATGACCAGCCAAGTGATCAGTGCATGATAGCCACGTGATCAGTGCATGATCAGTCACGTGATCAGTGTATGATCAGCCACGTGATCTGCGCATGATCAGCAAAATGATCAGTGCATGATCAGCCACGTGATCAGTGCATGATCAGTCACATGATCAGTGCATGGTCAGTCACGTGATCAGTGCATGATCATCCACGTGATCAGTGCATGTGGAGTCATGTAGACAATGAATGATAGCGCCGTGATCAGTGCACGATCAGTCCCATGATGAGTGTATGATCAGCCAAGTGATCAGTGCAAGAGAGCTACGTGATCAGTGCATGATCAGCCACGTCATCAGTGCATGATAGCTACGTGAGCAGTGCATACAATTACGTGATCAGTGCATGCGCAATCACATGATCAGTGCATGAGAGCCACGTGATCAGTGCATGATTATTCACGTGATAGGTGTGTGATCAGCCACGTGAACAGTGCATGCTCAGTCACGTGATAAGGGCCTGCTGAGCTGCGTGATTACTGTCTGCTCATCTGCTTGACAATTGCCAGCTGAGCTGTACGGTTCCTGCCTGTCATCTCCTTGACAATTGCCACCTGTGCTGCATAATTCCTGCCTGCTCATCTACTTGATTATTGCCAGGTGAGCAGCATGATTTCTCAGAGCTGAGTTCCATGATTATAGCCTGCTGACTGATTCCTGCCTACTCAGCTCTTTGTTCATTGCCTGCAGATGCACATGATCAGTGTGTGACACCAAACATGATCAGCACATGATCAGTCACATGATCAATGCATGATAAGCCAGGTGATCAGTGCATGATCAATTACGTGATCATTGCATGATGAGCCACGTGAGCAGTGCATGATAGCCACGTGATCAGTGCATGATCAGTCACATGATCAGTGCGTGATTAGTCACGTGTTCAGTGCATGATCAGCCACGTGATCAGTGCATGATCAATTACGTGATTAGTGCATGATCAGTTACGTGAGCAGAGTATGATCAGCCATGTGATCAGTGCATGGTCAGACACGTGATCAGTGCATGTGGAGTCATGTAGGCAATGCATGATACCACCGTGATCAGTGCACGATCAGTCCCGTGATGAGTGTATGATCAGCCAAGTGATCAGTGCAAGATAGCTACGTGATAAGTACCTGATCAGCCACGTCATCAGTGCATGATAGCCACGTGAACAGTGCATACAATTACGTGATCAGTGCATGCGCAATCACGTGATCAGTGCATGAGAGCCACGTGATCAGTGCATGATTATTCACGTGATAGGTGTGTGATCAGCCACGTGAACAGTGCATGCTCAGTCACGTGATAAGGGCCTGCTGAGCTGCGTGATTACTGTCTGCTCATCTGCTTGACAATTGCCAGCTGAGCTGTACGGTTCCTGCCTGTCATCTCCTTGACAATTGCCACCTGTGCTGCATAATTCCTGCCTGCTCATCTACTTGATTATTACCAGGTGAGCAGCATGATTTCTCAAATCTGAGTTCCATGGTTATAGCCTGCTGACTGATTCCTGCCTACTCAGCTCTTTGTTCATTGCCTGCAGATGCACATGATCAGTGTGTGACACCAAACATGATCAGCACATGATCAGTCACATGATCAATGCATGATAAGCCAGGTGATCAGTGCATGATCAATTACGTGATCATTGCATGATGAGCCACGTGAGCAGTGCATGATAGTTACGTGATCAGTGCATGATCAGTCACGTGATCAGTGCATGATCAGTCACGTGTTCAGTGCATGATCAGCCACGAGATCAGTCCATGATCAATTACGTGATTAGTGCATGATCACTTACGTGAGCAGTGTATGATCAGCCATGTGATCAGTGCATGGTCAGACACGTGAACAGTGTATGATCAGCCATGTGATCAGTGCATGATATCCAAGTGATCAGTGCTTGATCAATCACGTGATCAGTGTATGATCAGCCAGGTGAACAGTGCATGCTCAGTCACGTGATCAGGGCCTGCTGAGCTGCGTGATTCCTGTCTGCTCATCTGCTTGACAATTGCCAGCTGAGCTGCACGATTCCTGCCTGTCATCTGCTTGACAATTGCCAGCTGTGCTGCGTAATTCCTGCCTGCTCAGCAGCTTGATTATTGCCAGCTGAGCAGCATGATTCCTCACAGCTGAGTTCCATGATTTTTGCCTGCTGACTGTTTGATTCGTGCCTACTCAGCTCTTTGTTTATTGCCTCCAGAGGCACATGATCAGTGTATGAAAGCAAACAGAATCAGCGCATGATCAGTCACATGATCAGCGCCATTAAGTCACGTGATCACTACATGGTAGTCATGTGATCAGTCCATGCTCAGTCACGGTATCAGTGCATGATCAGCCACGTGATCACTGCATGATAGCCACATGATCAGTGCATGATCAGCCAGGTGATCAGTACATGATAGCTACGTAATCAGTTCATTATTAGTCACCTGATCTGAGCATGACCAGGCAGGTGATCAGTGTATGATCAGCCACGTTAACAATGCAATATAGCCACGTGATCAGTGCCTGATCAGTCACCTGATGGGTGTATGATCGGTCACGTGACCGGTACATGGGAGCTACATGATCATTGCATGATCAGCCACGTGATCAGTGCATGATAGCCACTTGATCAGGGCATGATCAGTCACGTGACCACTGCATGATCAGTCACGTGATCAGTGCATGATAGCCACGTGATCAGTGCATGATAGCCACGTGATCAGTGCATGATCAGTTACGTGAGCAGTGTATGATCAGCCACGTGATCAGTGCATGGTCAGACACGTGAACAGTGTATGATCAGCCACGTGATCAGTGCATGATAGTCATGTGATCAGTCCATGCTCAGTCACGGTATCAGTGCATGATCAGCCACGTGATCAGTGCATGATCTGTCACATGATTTGTGTATGATCATCCACATGATCAGTGCATGGGCAGTCATGTGATCAGTGCATGATTAGACGTGATCTGTGCATGAACAGTCTCGTGGTCAGTGCATGATAGCCACGTGATCAGTGCATGATCAGTCACCTGATGGGTGTATGATCATTCACATGACTGGAACATGGTAGCTATATGATCAGTGTATGATCACCCATGTGATAAGTGCATGATAGCCACGTGATCAGTACATGATCAATCACGTGATCAGTGCATGATCAGCCACATGATCAGTGCATGATCAATTACGTGATCAGTGCATGATCAGTCACGTGACCAGTACATGGTAGCTGCGTGATCAGTGTATGACCAGCCAAGTGATCAGTGTATGATAGCCACGTGATCAGTGCATGAGCAGTCACGTGATCAGTGCATTATCAACCACATGATCAGTGCATGATCAATTACGTCATCAGTGCATGATCAGTCACGTGACCAGTACATGGGAAGCTGCGTGATCATTGCATGATCAGCCAAGTTAGCAGTGCATGATAGCCACGTGATCAGTGCATGATTATTCACGTGTTCAGTGCATGATCAATTACGTGATCAGTGCATGATCAGTCACGTGACCAGTTCATGGTAGCTATGTGATCAATCCATGATCAGCCACGTGATCAGTGCATGATAGCCACATGTTCAGTGCATGATAGCCACGTGACCAGTGCATGATCAGTCATGTGATACGTGTGTGATCAGCCACGTGATCAGCGCATGATATCCACGTGATCAGTGAATGATAGCCACGTGATTAGTGCATGATAGCCACGTGATCAGTGCATGATCAGTCACGTGATACGTGTGTGATCAGCCACGTGATCAGTGCATGATCAGTCACATGACCAGTACATGGTTGCTGCGTGATCATTGCATGATCAGCCACGTGAGCAGTGCATTACAGCCCCGTGAACAGTGAATGATCTGTCACGTGATCAGTACATGATCAGTCAACTGAACAGTGCATGATCATTTACGTGATCTGAGCATGATCAGTCACGTGACCAGTATATGGTAGCTACGTGAACATTGCATGACCAGCCAGGTGAGAAGTGCATGATAGCCACATGATGTGTGCATGATCAGTTACGTGAGCAGAGTATGATCAGCCACGTGATCAATGCATGGTCAGACACATGAACAGTGTATGATCAGCCACATGATCAGTGCATGATATCCAAGTGATTAGTGCATGATCAATCATGTAATCAGTGTATGATCAGCCACGTGAACAGTGCATGCTCAGTCACGTGATCAGGGCCTGCTGAACTGCGTGATTCCTGTCTGCTCATCTGCTTGACAATTGCCAGCTGAGCTGCACGATTCCTGCCTGTCATCTGCTTGACAATTGCCAGCTGTGCTGCGTAATTCCTGCCTGCTCAGCTGCTTGATTATTGCCAGCTGAGCAGCATGATTCCTCACAGCTGAGTTCCATGATTATTGCCTGCTGACTGTTTGATTCGTGCCTACTCAGCTCTTTGTTTATTGCCTCCAGAGGCACATGATCAGTGTATGATAGCAAACATGATCAGCGCATGATCAGTCACATGATCAGAGCCATTAAGTCACGTGATCACTACATGATAGTCATGTGATCAGTCCATGCTCAGTCACGGTATCAGTTCATGATCAGCCACGTGATCAGTGCATGATAGCCACGTGATCATTGCATGATGGCCACGTGATCAGTGCATGATCAGCCAGGTGATCAGTGCATGATAGCTACGTGATCAGTTGATGATTAGTCACGTGATCTGTGCATGACCAGGCAGGTGATCAGTGTATGATCATCCACGTGAACAGTGCATGATCAGCCACGTCATCAGTGCAGGATAGCCACGTGATCAGTGCATATAATTACATGATCAGTGCATTCGCAATCAGATGATCAGTGCATGAGAGCCACGTGATCAGTGCATGATCAGTCACGTGAGCAGTGTATGATCAGCCAAATGATCAGTGCATGATCAATTATGTGATCAGTGCATGATCAGCCACGTGATCAGTGCATGATCAGTCACATGATCAGTGCATGGTCAGTCACGTGATCAGTGCATGATCATCCACGTGATCAGTGCATGTGGAGTCATGTAGGCAATGCATGATACCACCGTGATCAGTGCACGATCAGTCCCATGATGAGTGTATGATCAGCCAAGTGATCAGTGCAAGATAGCTACGTGATCAGTACCTGATCAGCCACATCATCAGTGCATGATAGCCACGTGAACAGTGCATACAATTACGTGATCAGTGCATGCGCAATCACGTGATCAGTGCATGAGAGCCACGTGATCAGTGCATGATTATTCACGTGATAGGTGTGTGATCAGCCACGTGAACAGTGCATGCTCAGTCACGTGATAAGGGCCTGCTGAGCTGCGTGATTACTGTCTGCTCATCTGCTTGACAATTGCCAGCTGAGCTGTACGGTTCCTGCCTGTCATCTCCTTGACAATTGCCACCTGTGCTGCATAATTCCTGCCTGCTCATCTACTTGATTATTACCAGGTGAGCAGCATGATTTCTCAAATCTGAGTTCCATGGTTATAGCCTGCTGACTGATTCCTGCCTACTCAGCTCTTTGTTCATTGCCTGCAGATGCACATGATCAGTGTGTGACACCAAACATGATCAGCACATGATCAGTCACATGATCAATGCATGATAAGCCAGGTGATCAGTGCATGATCAATTACGTGATCATTGCATGATGAGCCACGTGAGCAGTGCATGATAGTTACGTGATCAGTGCATGATCAGTCACGTGATCAGTGCATGATCAGTCACGTGTTCAGTGCATGATCAGCCACGAGATCAGTCCATGATCACTTACGTGAGCAGTGTATGATCAGCCATGTGATCAGTGCATGGTCAGACTCGTGAACAGTGTATGATCAGCCATGTGATCAGTGCATGATATCCAAGTGATCAGTGCTTGATCAATCACGTGATCAGTGTATGATCAGCCAGGTGAACAGTGCATGCTCAGTCACGTGATCAGGGCCTGCTGAGCTGCGTGATTCCTGTCTGATCATCTGCTTGACAATTGCCAGCTGAGCTGCACGATTCCTGCCTGTCGTCTGCTTGACAATTGCCAGCTGTGCTGCGTAATTCCTGCCTGCTCAGCTGCTTGATTATTGCCAGCTGAGCAGCATGATTCCTCACAGCTGAGTTCCATGATTATTGCCTGCTGACTGTTTGATTCGTGCCTACTCAGCTCTTTGTTTATTGCCTCCAGAGGCACATGATCAGTGTATGAAAGCAAACAGAATCAGCGCATGATCAGTCACATGATCAGCGCCATTAAGTCACGTGATCACTACATGGTAGTCATGTGATCAGTCCATGCTCAGTCACGGTATCAGTGCATGATCAGCCACGTGATCACTGCATGATAGCCACATGATCAGTGCATGATCAGCCAGGTGATCAGTACATGATAGCTACGTAATCAGTTCATTATTAGTCACCTGATCTGAGCATGACCAGGCAGGTGATCAGTGTATGATCAGCCACGTTAACAATGCAATATAGCCACGTGATCAGTGCCTGATCAGTCACCTGATGGGTGTATGATCGGTCACGTGACCGGTACATGGGAGCTACATGATCATTGCATGATCAGCCACGTGATCAGTGCATGATAGCCACTTGATCAGGGCATGATCAGTCACGTGACCACTGCATGATCAGTCACGTGATCAGTGCATGATAGCCACGTGATCAGTGCATGATAGCCACGTGATCAGTGCATGATCAGTTACGTGAGCAGTGTATGATCAGCCACGTGATCAGTGCATGGTCAGACACGTGAACAGTGTATGATCAGCCACGTGATCAGTGCATGATAGTCATGTGATCAGTCCATGCTCAGTCACGGTATCAGTGCATGATCAGCCACGTGATCAGTGCATGATCTGTCACATGATTTGTGTATGATCATCCACATGATCAGTGCATGGGCAGTCATGTGATCAGTGCATGATTAGACGTGATCTGTGCATGAACAGTCTCGTGGTCAGTGCATGATAGCCACGTGATCAGTGCATGATCAGTCACCTGATGGGTGTATGATCATTCACATGACCGGAACATGGTAGCTATATGATCAGTGTATGATCACCCATGTGATAAGTGCATGATAGCCACGTGATCAGTACATGATCAATCACGTGATCAGTGCATGATCAGCCACATGATCAGTGCATGATCAATTACGTGATCAGTGCATGATCAGTCACGTGACCAGTACATGGTAGCTGCGTGATCAGTGTATGACCAGCCAAGTGATCAGTGTATGATAGCCACGTGATCAGTACATGATCAATCACGTGATCAGTGCATGATCAGCCACATGATCAGTCCATGATCACTTACGTGAGCAGTGTATGATCAGCCATGTGATCAGTGCATGGTCAGACTCGTGAACAGTGTATGATCAGCCATGTGATCAGTGCATGATATCCAAGTGATCAGTGCTTGATCAATCACGTGATCAGTGTATGATCAGCCAGGTGAACAGTGCATGCTCAGTCACGTGATCAGGGCCTGCTGAGCTGCGTGATTCCTGTCTGATCATCTGCTTGACAATTGCCAGCTGAGCTGCACGATTCCTGCCTGTCGTCTGCTTGACAATTGCCAGCTGTGCTGCGTAATTCCTGCCTGCTCAGCTGCTTGATTATTGCCAGCTGAGCAGCATGATTCCTCACAGCTGAGTTCCATGATTATTGCCTGCTGACTGTTTGATTCGTGCCTACTCAGCTCTTTGTTTATTGCCTCCAGAGGCACATGATCAGTGTATGATAGCAAACATGATCAGCGCATGATCAGTCACATGATCAGCGCCATTAAGTCACGTGATCACTACATGATAGTCATGTGATCAGTCCATGCTCAGTCACGGTATCAGTGCATGATCAGCCACGTGATCAGTGCATGATCAGCCAGGTGATCAGTTCATGATAGCTATGTGATCAGTTCATGATTTGTCACGTGATCTGTGCATGACCAGGCAGGTGATCAGTGTATGATCAGCCACGTGATCAGTGCATGATCCGTCACCTGATGGGTGTATGATCAGTCACCTGACCGGTACATGGTAGCTACATGATCATTGCATGATCAGCCACGTGAGTAGTGCATGATCAGTCACGTGTTCAGTGCATGATCAGTCATGTAATCTGTGCATGACCAGGCACGTGATCAGTGTATGACCAGCCAAGTGATCAGTGCATGATATCCACGTGATCACTGCATGATCAGTCACGTGATCAGTGCATGATCAGTCACGTGATCAGTGGATGATCAGCCACATGATCAGTGCATGATCAATTACGTGATCAGTGCATGATCAGTCACGTGACCAGTATATGGTAGCTAGGTAATCATTGCATGATCAGCCACATGAGCCGTGCATGATAGCCACGAGATCAGTGCATGATCAGTCACGTGATCAGTGCATGATCACTCACGTGAACAGTGCATGATAAGTCACCTGATCTGTGCATGATCAATTACGTGATCAGTGCATGATCACTCACGTGACCAGTACATGGTAGCTACGTGATCACTGCATGAACAGCCGAGTGAGCAGTGCATGATAGCCACGTGATCAGTGCATGATCTGTCACATGATCAGTGTATGATCATCCGGGTGATCAGTCCATGGGCAGTCATGTGATCAGTGCATGATATAGACGTGATCAGTGCATGATCAGTCTCGTGATCTGTGTATGATCAACCACGTGATCAGTGCACGATAGCCAGGTAATGAGTGCATGATAGCCAGATGATCAGTGCATGATCAGTCACGTGATCATTGTATGATCAGCCAAGTAATCAGTGCATGATAGCCAACTGATCAGTGGATGATCAGTCACGTGATCATTGCATGATCAGCCACGTGAATAGTGCATGATCAATTACGTGATCAGTACATGATCAGTCACGTGAACAGTGCATGATCCGTCATGTGATCAGTGTATGACCAGCCAAGTGATCAGTGTATGATAGCCACGTGATCAGTGCATGATCAGTCACGTGATCAGTGTATGATCAGCCACGTGATCTGCGCATGATCAGCAAAATGATCAGTGCATGATCAGCCACGTGATCAGTGCATGATCAGTCACATGATCAGTGCATGGTCAGTCACGTGATCAGTGCATGATCATCCACGTGATCAGTGCATGTGGAGTCATGTAGACAATGAATGATAGCGCCGTGATCAGTGCACGATCAGTCCCATGATGAGTGTATGATCAGCCAAGTGATCAGTGCAAGAGAGCTACGTGATCAGTGCATGATCAGCCACGTCATCAGTGCATGATAGCTACGTGAGCAGTGCATACAATTACGTGATCAGTGCATGCGCAATCACATGATCAGTGCATGAGAGCCACGTGATCAGTGCATGATTATTCACGTGATAGGTGTGTGATCAGCCACGTGAACAGTGCATGCTCAGTCACGTGATAAGGGCCTGCTGAGCTGCGTGATTACTGTCTGCTCATCTGCTTGACAATTGCCAGCTGAGCTGTACGGTTCCTGCCTGTCATCTCCTTGACAATTGCCACCTGTGCTGCATAATTCCTGCCTGCTCATCTACTTGATTATTGCCAGGTGAGCAGCATGATTTCTCAGAGCTGAGTTCCATGATTATAGCCTGCTGACTGATTCCTGCCTACTCAGCTCTTTGTTCATTGCCTGCAGATGCACATGATCAGTGTGTGACACCAAACATGATCAGCACATGATCAGTCACATGATCAATGCATGATAAGCCAGGTGATCAGTGCATGATCAATTACGTGATCATTGCATGATGAGCCACGTGAGCAGTGCATGATAGCCACGTGATCAGTGCATGATCAGTCACATGATCAGTGCGTGATTAGTCACGTGTTCAGTGCATGATCAGCCACGTGATCAGTGCATGATCAATTACGTGATTAGTGCATGATCAGTTACGTGAGCAGAGTATGATCAGCCATGTGATCAGTGCATGGTCAGACACGTGATCAGTGCATGTGGAGTCATGTAGGCAATGCATGATACCACCGTGATCAGTGCACGATCAGTCCCGTGATGAGTGTATGATCAGCCAAGTGATCAGTGCAAGATAGCTACGTGATAAGTACCTGATCAGCCACGTCATCAGTGCATGATAGCCACGTGAACAGTGCATACAATTACGTGATCAGTGCATGCGCAATCACGTGATCAGTGCATGAGAGCCACGTGATCAGTGCATGATTATTCACGTGATAGGTGTGTGATCAGCCACGTGAACAGTGCATGCTCAGTCACGTGATAAGGGCCTGCTGAGCTGCGTGATTACTGTCTGCTCATCTGCTTGACAATTGCCAGCTGAGCTGTACGGTTCCTGCCTGTCATCTCCTTGACAATTGCCACCCTGTGCTGCATAATTCCTGCCTGCTCATCTACTTGATTATTACCAGGTGAGCAGCATGATTTCTCAAATCTGAGTTCCATGGTTATAGCCTGCTGACTGATTCCTGCCTACTCAGCTCTTTGTTCATTGCCTGCAGATGCACATGATCAGTGTGTGACACCAAACATGATCAGCACATGATCAGTCACATGATCAATGCATGATAAGCCAGGTGATCAGTGCATGATCAATTACGTGATCATTGCATGATGAGCCACGTGAGCAGTGCATGATAGTTACGTGATCAGTGCATGATCAGTCACGTGATCAGTGCATGATCAGTCACGTGTTCAGTGCATGATCAGCCACGAGATCAGTCCATGATCAATTACGTGATTAGTGCATGATCACTTACGTGAGCAGTGTATGATCAGCCATGTGATCAGTGCATGGTCAGACACGTGAACAGTGTATGATCAGCCATGTGATCAGTGCATGATATCCAAGTGATCAGTGCTTGATCAATCACGTGATCAGTGTATGATCAGCCAGGTGAACAGTGCATGCTCAGTCACGTGATCAGGGCCTGCTGAGCTGCGTGATTCCTGTCTGCTCATCTGCTTGACAATTGCCAGCTGAGCTGCACGATTCCTGCCTGTCATCTGCTTGACAATTGCCAGCTGTGCTGCCGTAATTCCTGCCTGCTCAGCTGCTTGATTATTGCCAGCTGAGCAGCATGATTCCTCACAGCTGAGTTCCATGATTTTTGCCTGCTGACTGTTTGATTCGTGCCTACTCAGCTCTTTGTTTATTGCCTCCAGAGGCACATGATCAGTGTATGAAAGCAAACAGAATCAGCGCATGATCAGTCACATGATCAGCGCCATTAAGTCACGTGATCACTACATGGTAGTCATGTGATCAGTCCATGCTCAGTCACGGTATCAGTGCATGATCAGCCACGTGATCAACTGCATGATAGCCACATGATCAGTGCATGATCAGCCAGGTGATCAGTACATGATAGCTACGTAATCAGTTCATTATTAGTCACCTGATCTGAGCATGACCAGGCAGGTGATCAGTGTATGATCAGCCACGTTAACAATGCAATATAGCCACGTGATCAGTGCCTGATCAGTCACCTGATGGGTGTATGATCGGTCACGTGACCGGTACATGGGAGCTACATGATTATTGCATGATCAGCCACGTGATCAGTGCATGATAGCCACTTGATCAGGGCATGATCAGTCACGTGACCACTGCATGATCAGTCACGTGATCAGTGCATGATAGCCACGTGATCAGTGCATGATAGCCACGTGATCAGTGCATGATCAGTTACGTGAGCAGTGTATGATCAGCCACGTGATCAGTGCATGGTCAGACACGTGAACAGTGTATGATCAGCCACGTGATCAGTGGCATGATAGTCATGTGATCAGTCCATGCTCAGTCACGGTATCAGTGCATGATCAGCCACGTGATCAGTGCATGATCTGTCACATGATTTGTGTATGATCATCCACATGATCAGTGCATGGGCAGTCATGTGATCAGTGCATGATTAGACGTGATCTGTGCATGAACAGTCTCGTGGTCAGTGCATGATAGCCACGTGATCAGTGCATGATCAGTCACCTGATGGGTGTATGATCATTCACATGACTGGAACATGGTAGCTATATGATCAGTGTATGATCACCCATGTGATAAGTGCATGATAGCCACGTGATCAGTACATGATCAATCACGTGATCAGTGGCATGATCAGCCACATGATCAGTGCATGATCAATTACACGTAGTCAGTGCATGATCAGTCACGTGACAAAGTACATGGTAGCTGCGTGATCAGTGTATGACCAGCCAAGTGATCAGTGTATGATGGCCCACGTGATCAGTGCATGAAGCAGTCACGTGGATCAGTGCATTATCAACCACATGATCAGTGCATGATCAATTACGTTATCAGTGCATGATCAGTCACGTGACCAGTACATGGGAAGCTGCGTGATCATTGCATGATCAGCCAAGTTAGCAGTGCATGATAGCCACGTGATCAGTGCATGATTATTCAAGTGTTCAGTGCATATCAATTACGTGATCAGTGCATGATCAGTCACGTGACCAGTTCATGGTAGCTATGTGATCAATCCATGATCAGCCACGTGATCA